>NC_092149.1:2489822-2504822 GCF_045791955.1 Oncorhynchus clarkii lewisi | reverse complement strand
AATAGGGTCAGGATAATAAACCGACACAATAGGGTCAGGATAATAAACCAACACAATAGGGTCAGGATAATAAACCAACACAATAGGGTCAGGATAATAAACCAACACAATAGGGTCAGGATAATAAACCAACACAATAGGGTCAGGACAATAGAGTCAGGATAATAAACCAACACAATAGGGTCAGGATAATAAACCAACAAAATAGGGTCAGGACAATAGGGTCAGGATAATAAACCAACACAATAGGGTCAGGATAATAAAACAACACAATCAGAAACACAAGATAAAAGTTGATGAATGAAACACAAATAAGTCAACATTTCGGAAGAACAAATAAACAAAAGGAGTAAACTAAGAAAATGAATCCTGCCTGATTGACAAACCGGACCGCGGTTCTGAATTCTGAAATGTATGTGAACGACCATGACGACCCATGAGACTGGATACGAAACAGCAGCGATCAGAGACAGGTGAAAGGAAGCTGTGGGTGGAACACCTGGATGGGGTAGAGGGGTGTGGAGAAGGTGAACACGATGGTTCCTGTGAGGAGAATCTAGAATAAGGGCCACAGCAAGGAGACGAGGGGTAGGGTATCTATCATGAGAGGGGACGAGGGGTAGGGTATCTATCATGAGAGGGGACGAGGGGTAGGGTATCTATCATGAGAGGGCAGGGGGGGTGCTTCCTCTCAAAGGAGGGAGGGAGGGAGGGAGTATTTCACCTTGTCAACTGCAGCCAGAGGCCCTCCTGAGGTGGGAGAGCTGCACTCACTGACTGACTGGCAGGTGTCAGAGGCCTCAGACGAGCCAGAGCTGGAGCAAGGCTGGAGGAACGGCAGGTTGGGTGGAGGCAGACAGACACGACAGAGGACGAGCACAAGACGGGAGCAGAGAGTTTTGGTGTTAAAAAAAAAGAGAGGAGTTTGAGTTCAGTGTAGGGTTAAAAGATGACCGGATATGAACATACACGCAGTCACACACAGTCACAGACGGTCACACACAGTCACAGACGGTCACAGACAGTCACAGACAGTCACACACAGTCACACACAGTCACACACAGTCACAGACAGTCACACACAGTCACAGACAGTCACAGACAGTCACACACAGTCACAGACAGTCACACACAGTCACAGACAGTCACAGACAGTCACAGACAGTCACAGACAGTCACAGACAGTCACAGACCGTCACAGACCGTCACAGACAGTCACAGACCGTCACAGACAGTCACAGACAGTCACAGACAGTCACACACAGTCACACACAGTCACACACAGTCACAGACGGTCAAATATGGTCACAGACAGTCACACACAGTCACAGACCGTCAAACATGGCCACAGACAGTCACAGACAGTCACAGACAGTCACAGACGGTCAAATATGGTCACAGACAGTCACAGACAGTCACAGACAGTCACAGACAGTCACAGACAGACACAGACCGTCACAGACCGTCACACACAGTCACACACAGTCACAGACGGTCAAATATGGTCACAGACAGTCACACACAGTCACAGACCGTCAAACATGGCCACAGACAGTCACAGACAGTCACAGACAGTCACAGACAGTCACACATGGCCACAGACAGTCACAGACAGTCACAGACAGTCACAGACGGTCACAGACAGTCACAGACAGTCACAGACAGTCACACACAGTCACACACAGTCACACACAGTCACAGACAGTCACAGACAGTCACACACAGTCACAGACAGTCACAGACGGTCACAGACGGTCAAATACGGTCACAGACAGTCACACACAGTCACAGACCGTCAAACATGGCCACAGACAGTCACAGACAGTCACAGACAGTCACAGACAGTCACACCGGAATAGAACACATAAGGGAGAGGAAGGCGTGTATTGTAGCCAGCACATAAAGACAGAACAGCAGGGAAGACGTCAGAAGGCATCAATCAGTCAGTGAGCTGCATCAGCACGTTTAAAAACAACAGTTCCCTGCCAGCAGGGAGGTTAGCACCGAGATTCAGGGGGGAATTAGCTGAAGTGAAACAAAGCACAGAGGTGAGTCAGAGGATAGATATCATTTAGCATTAACTGTCCTTGTGGACAGCAGAGGGGGAAGCAGATAGACAGTCTGGTACTAAGCATCATGGTTAAAGAGTTTAAAGCCAGACACAGAAAGCCCAGGAGTAGTATTCTCCTGGGGGTTTTCTATGGAGTAGTATTCTCCCGGGGGTTTTCTATGGAGTAGTATTCTCCTGGGGGTTTTCTATAGAGTAATATTCTCCTGGGGGTTTTCTATGGAGTAGTATTCTCCTGGGGGTTTTCTATGGAGTAGTATTCTCCTGGGGGTTTTCTATGGAGTAGTATTCTCCTGCTGGTTTTCTATGGAGTAGTATTCTCCTGGGGGTTTTCTATGGAGTAGTATTCTCCTGGGGGTTTTCTATGGAGTAGTATTCTCCTGGGGGTTTTCTATGGAGTAGTATTCTCCTGGGGGTTTTCTATGGAGTAGTATTCTCCTGGGGGTTTTCTATGGAGTAGTATTCTCCTGGTGGTTTTCTATGGAGTAGTATTCTCCTGGTGGTTTTCTATGGAGTAGTATTCTCCTGGGGGTTTTCTATGGAGTAGTATTCTCCTGGGGGTTTTCTATGGAGTAGTATTCTCCTGGG
Organism: Oncorhynchus clarkii lewisi; assembly: GCF_045791955.1. NCBI lineage: Eukaryota > Metazoa > Chordata > Actinopteri > Salmoniformes > Salmonidae > Oncorhynchus > Oncorhynchus clarkii. The sequence goes on along the minus strand of NC_092149.1, from coordinate 2,502,166 downwards.
GGTTTTCTATGGAGTAGTATTCTCCTGGTGGTTTTCTATGGAGTAGTATTCTCCTGGGGGTTTTCTATGGAGTAGTATTCTCCTGGGGGTTTTCTATGGAGTAGTATTCTCCTGGGGGTTTTCTATGGAGTAGTATTCTCCTGGTGGTTTTCTATGGAGTAGTATTCTCCTGGGGGTTTTCTATGGAGTAGTATTCTCCTGGGGGTTTTCTATGGAGTAGTATTCTCCTGGGGGTTTTCTATGGAGTAGTATTCTCCTGCTGGTTTTATATGGAGTAGTATTCTCCTGGGGGTTTTCTATGGAGTAGTATTCTCCTGGGGGTTTTCTATGGAGTAGTATTCTCCTGGGGGTTTTCTATGGAGTAGTATTCTCCTGGGGGTTTTCTATGGGGTAGCGGTGCGGCAGTATTAGTGGTTGTCACTCTGAGACCATATTCAGTACAGTGACCTAACAGAGGAAGGAACTCTACTATAGCCTGACAGTGACCTAACAGAGGAAGTGGGAACTCTACTCTAGACTGACAGTGACCTAACAGAGGAAGTGGGAACTCTACTCTAGACTGACAGTGACCTAACAGAGGAAGGAACTCTACTATAGCCTGACAGTGACCTAACAGAGGAAGTGGGAACTCTACTCTAGACTGACAGTGACCTAACAGAGGAAGTGGGGACTCTACTATAGACTGACAGTGACCTAACAGAGGAAGGAACTCTACTCTAGACTGACAGTGACCTAACAGAGGAAGGAGAAACTCTACTCTAGACTGACAGTGACCTAACAGAGGAAGTGGGGACTCTACTCTAGACTGACAGTGACCTAACAGAGGAAGGAGGAACTCTACTCTAGACTGACAGTGACCTAACAGAGGAAGTGGGGACTCTACTCTAGACTGACAGTGACCTAACAGAGTGACCTAACAGAGGAAGTGGGGACTCTACTATAGACTGACAGTGACCTAACAGAGGAAGGAACTCTACTCTAGACTGATAGTGACCTAACAGAGGAAGGAAATCTACTCTAGACTGACAGTGACCTAACAGAGGAAGGAGGAACTCTACTCTAGACTGACAGTGACCTAACAGAGGAAGGAACTCTACTCTAGACTGACAGTGACCTGACAGAGGAAGGAACTCTACTATAGCCTGACAGTGACCTAACAGAGGAAGGAACTCTACTCTAGACTGACAGTGACCTAACAGAGGAAGGAACTCTACTCTAGACTGACAGTGACCTAACAGAGGAAGGAGGAACTCTACTCTAGACTGACAGTGACCTAATAGAGGAAGGAGGAACTCTACTATAGACTGACAGTGACCTAACAGAGGAAGGAGGAACTCTACTCTAGACTGACAGTGACCTAACAGAGGAAGGAACTCTACTCTAGACTGACAGTGACCTAACAGAGTGACCTAACAGAGGAAGGAACTCTACTATAGACTGACAGTGACCTAACAGAGGAAGGAACTCTACTATAGACTGACAGTGACCTAACAGAGGAAGGAACTCTACTCTAGACTGATAGTGACCTAACAGAGGAAGTGGGAACTCTACTATAGACTGACAGTGACCTAACAGAGGAAGGAGAAACTCTACTCTAGACTGACAGTGACCTAATAGAGGAAGGAACTCTACTCTAGACTGACAGTGACCTAACAGAGGAAGGAACTCTACTCTAGACTGACAGTGACCTAACAGAGGAAGGAACTCTACTCTAGCCTGACAGTGACCTAACAGAGGAAGAAACTCTACTCTAGACTGACAGTGACCTAACAGAGGAAGGAACTCTACTCTAGACTGACAGTGACCTGACAGAGGAAGGAACTCTACTCTAGACTGATAGTGACCTAACAGAGGAAGGAGGAACTCTACTCTAGACTGACAGTGACCTAACAGAGGAAGGAGGGACTCTACTCTAGACTGACAGTGACCTAACAGAGGAAGGAGGAACTCTACTCTAGACTGACAGTGACCTAACAGAGGAAGGAACTCTACTCTAGACTGACAGTGACCTAACAGAGTGACCTAACAGAGGAAGGAACTCTACTATAGACTGACAGTGACCTAACAGAGGAAGGAACTCTACTATAGACTGACAGTGACCTAACAGAGGAAGGAACTCTACTCTAGACTGACAGTGACCTAATAGAGGAAGGAGGAACTCTACTATAGACTGACAGTGACCTAACAGAGGAAGGAGGAACTCTACTCTAGACTGACAGTGACCTAACAGAGGAAGGAACTCTACTCTAGACTGACAGTGACCTAACAGAGGAAGTGGGAACTCTACTATAGACTGACAGTGACCTAACAGAGGAAGTGGGGACTCTACTCTAGACTGACAGTGACCTAACAGAGGAAGGAGGAACTCTACTCTAGACTGACAGTGACCTGACAGAGGAAGGAACTCTACTCTAGACTGACAGTGACCTGACAGAGGAAGGAGGAACTCTACTCTAGACTGACAGTGACCTAACAGAGGAAGGAGGAACTCTACTCTAGACTGACAGTGACCTAACAGAGGAAGTGGGGACTCTACTATAGACTGACAGTGACCTAACAGAGGAAGTGGGGACTCTACTCTGGACTGACAGTGACCTAACAGAGGAAGTGGGGACTCTACTATAGACTGACAGTGACCTAACAGAGGAAGTGGGGACTCTACTATAGACTGACAGTGACCTAACAGAGGAAGTGGGGACTCTACTCTGGACTGACAGTGACCTAACAGAGGAAGTGGGGACTCTACTATAGACTGACAGTGACCTGACAGAGGAAGGAACTCTACTCTAGACTGATAGTGACCTAACAGAGGAAGGAGGAACTCTACTCTAGACTGACAGTGACCTAACAGAGGAAGGAGGGACTCTACTCTAGACTGACAGTGACCTAACAGAGGAAGGAGGAACTCTACTCTAGACTGACAGTGACCTAACAGAGGAAGGAACTCTACTCTAGACTGACAGTGACCTAACAGAGTGACCTAACAGAGGAAGGAACTCTACTATAGACTGACAGTGACCTAACAGAGGAAGGAACTCTACTCTAGACTGACAGTGACCTAACAGAGGAAAGAGGAACTCTACTCTAGACTGACAGTGACCTAACAGAGGAAGTGGGGACTCTACTATAGACTGACAGTGACCTAACAGAGGAAGTGGGGACTCTACTCTAGACTAACAGTGACCTAACAGAGGAAGGAACTCTACTCTAGACTGACAGTGACCTAACAGAGGAAGTGGGGACTCTACTCTAGACTGACAGTGACCTAACAGAGGAAGTGGGGACTCTACTATAGACTGACAGTGACCTGACAGAGGAAGGAGAAACTCTACTCTAGACTGACAGTGACCTAACAGAGGAAGGAACTCTACTCTAGACTGACAGTGACCTAACAGAGGAAGTGGGAACTCTACTATAGACTGACAGTGACCTAACAGAGGAAGTGGGGACTCTACTCTAGACTGACAGTGACCTAACAGAGGAAGGAGGAACTCTACTCTAGACTGACAGTGACCTGACAGAGGAAGGAACTCTACTCTAGACTGACAGTGACCTGACAGAGGAAGGAGGAACTCTACTCTAGACTGACAGTGACCTAACAGAGGAAGGAGGAACTCTACTCTAGACTGACAGTGACCTAACAGAGGAAGTGGGGACTCTACTATAGACTGACAGTGACCTAACAGAGGAAGTGGGGACTCTACTCTGGACTGACAGTGACCTAACAGAGGAAGTGGGGACTCTACTATAGACTGACAGTGACCTAACAGAGGAAGTGGGGACTCTACTATAGACTGACAGTGACCTAACAGAGGAAGTGGGGACTCTACTCTGGACTGACAGTGACCTAACAGAGGAAGTGGGGACTCTACTATAGACTGACAGTGACCTGACAGAGGAAGGAACTCTACTCTAGACTGATAGTGACCTAACAGAGGAAGGAGGAACTCTACTCTAGACTGACAGTGACCTAACAGAGGAAGGAGGGACTCTACTCTAGACTGACAGTGACCTAACAGAGGAAGGAGGAACTCTACTCTAGACTGACAGTGACCTAACAGAGGAAGGAACTCTACTCTAGACTGACAGTGACCTAACAGAGTGACCTAACAGAGGAAGGAACTCTACTATAGACTGACAGTGACCTAACAGAGGAAGGAACTCTACTATAGACTGACAGTGACCTAACAGAGGAAGGAACTCTACTCTAGACTGACAGTGACCTAATAGAGGAAGGAGGAACTCTACTATAGACTGACAGTGACCTAACAGAGGAAGGAGGAACTCTACTCTAGACTGACAGTGACCTAACAGAGGAAGGAACTCTACTCTAGACTGACAGTGACTTAACAGAGTGACCTAACAGAGGAAGGAACTCTACTATAGACTGACAGTGACCTAACAGAGGAAGGAACTCTACTCTAGCCTGACAGTGACCTAACAGAGGAAGGAACTCTACTCTAGCCTGACAGTGACCTAACAGAGGAAGGAACTCTACTCTAGACTGACAGTGACCTAACAGAGGAAGGAACTCTACTATAGACTGACAGTGACCTAACAGAGGAAGGAACTCTACTCTAGCCTGACAGTGACCTAACAGAGGAAGGAACTCTACTCTAGCCTGACAGTGACCTAACAGAGGAAGGAACTCTACTCTAGACTGACAGTGACCTGACAGAGGAAGGAACTCTACTATAGAATGACAGTGACCTGACAGAGGAAGGAACTCTACTCTAGACTGATAGTGACCTAGCTGAGGTACTGACAGGACTGGTCTGTAGAACAGTCAGCCCAGTTACTGACCTCCCAACAGGACTCTGGTAGCTCAGCTGAGGTACTGACAGGACTGGTCTGTAGAACAGCCAGCCCAGTTACTGACCTCCCAACAGGACTCTGGTAGTTCAGCTGAGGTACTGACAGGACTGGTCTGTAGAACAGCCAGCCCAGTTACTGACCTCCCCCAAGCCCCTCTCCTCAGGAGCAGGGTATCCTAGCAACCTGGGATGGCTAGTGTCTCTCATATTTGATGTATAAGGAAGTCAAAGGTCACTTGAGGACCAATCGATCATAATATATGTATTGTTGACGTATACAGTCAGCCTGGGACAGGACACTGCCGAAAACTAAACTGTCCATACACTTCCAGAAGATATGAAGGTTTAATCTCAGGGTAAAGAGTCCAGTGTAGTAGGGTCTTACCACTTGGTAGTGTAGTGTAGTGTAGTGTAGTGTAGTGTAGTGTACTGTAGTGTAGTTTAGTGTACTGTAGTGTATTGTAGTGTAGTGTACTGTAGTGTAGTTTAGTGTACTGTAGTGTAGTGTACTGTAGTGTACTGTAGTGTAGTGTACTGTAGTGTACTGTAATGTAGTGTACTGTAGTGTATTGTACTGTAGTGTAGTGTACTGTAGTGTACTGTAGTGTAGTGTACTGTAGTGTACTGTACTGTAGTGTAGTGTACTGTAGTGTAGTGTACTGTAGTGTATTGTACTGTAGTGTAGTGTACTGTAGTGTACTGTACTGTAGTGTACTGTAGTGTAGTGTAGTTTAGTGTACTGTAGTGTAGTGTACTCTACTGTACTGTAGTGTAGTGTACTGTAGTGTACTGTAGTGTAGTGTACTGTAGTGTACTGTAATGTAGTGTACTGTACTGTACTGTAGTGTACTGTAGTGTAGTGTACTGTACTGTAGTGTACTGTAGTGTACTGTACTGCAGTGTAGTTTAGTGTACTGTAGTGTAGAGTAGTGTAGTGTAGTGTACTGTAGTGTACTGTAGTGTAGTGTACTGTACTGTACAGTACTGTAGTGTAGTGTACTGTACTGTAGTGTACTGTAGTGTAGTGTACTGTAATGTAGTGTAGTGTACTGTAGTGTAGTGTACTGTACTGTAGTGTAGAGTAGTGTAGTGTACTGTACTGTAGTGTACAGTAGTGTAGTGTACTGTACTGTACAGTACTGTAGTGTAGTGTACTGTACTGTACTGTAGTGTAGAGTAGTGTAGTGTAGTGCACTGTAGTGTAGTGTACTGTACTGTAGTGTACTGTAGTGTAGTGTACTGTAATGTAGTGTAGTGTACTGTAGTGTAGTGTACTGTACTGTAGTGTAGAGTAGTGTAGTGTAGTGTACTGTAATGTAGTGTACTGTAGTGTAGTCTTACCTGCGGCAGTGTTTCCTGGGGCATGGGTGATGGTGACTTGGAGGTGTAGGTGTCTGGCTGGGAGATGAATCCTGAGTCATGGGAGGACATGGAAGACAGTCGTGCCGCGGCCTGCTGGGGCAGGGTGGAGCTACGGTAGCCGTAGTGGGAGGAGCAGGAGGAGGAGGAAGGGGAGTGAGAGTGGGATGTGCCGCTGGAGCGAGAGTCACTACTGTTTACGCTGTTCAGACTGCTGTTAGGGTGAGACGGGTGGAGAGACAGACAGACAGGTGGAGAGACAGACAGAAAGACAAACAGACAGACGCGTGGAGAGACAGACAGACGGACGGACGGACAGACAGACAGGTGGAGAGACAGACAGACGGGTGGACAGACAGACAGACAGACAGGTGGAGAGACAGACAGACAGACAGACAGACAGACAGACAGACAGACAGACAGACAGAGACAAACAGACAGACAGACAGGGGAACAGGCAGGAGGGTGACAGACAGACAGACAAACAGACAGACAGACAGACAGACAGAGACAGACAGACAGACAGACAGAGACAAACAGACAGACAGACAGACAGGGGAACAGGCAGGAGGGTGACAGACAGACAGACAGACAGACAGACAAACAGACAGACAGACAGACAGACAGACAGACAGACAGACAGACAGACAGACAGACAGACAGACAGACAGACAGACAGACAGACAGACAGGGGAACAGGCAGGAGGGTGAGAGACAGACAGAGGGAGACAGACAGACAGACAGACAAACAGGCAGGAGGGTGAGAGACAGACAGAGGGAGACAGACAGACAGTGAATGGGTTAACACTCCAAACCAATGCAGCAGGCAGTGACTGTGAACAAACCAGTCCAATTAAAACATTAAAACAACCAGGCATGAAATCATAAAAAACGTTACCACAATATATATATATATATATATATATATATATATATATATTATATATATTTATATATATATATATACATATATATATATATCAACGTGTATCATGCTCAGTGCAACTACAAGCAAGTTGGACTGTGGTCGCCATGTGCCTTTATCATTGGGTCCATTGACCGAGCATCAACAGTGACATTTTAACTAGGATCTGTGGATCCAACAACTGGAATTAAAATGATGTAAACAAAGTCAAATGCATCACAAGATGAAAACAAGGCAGGCATCACAGCACAAAGTGTTTTACAAACCCAACCAGTGTGACGACAACAACAACCATGTACGGAAAGACACGAGGTGGAGGGGGGGGTTTATTATGAGTCATATTCTATAGAAACAGCTGGAAGGCTGAAGTTACAATGACATTTCATATTGAAATGTCTACATTCATAACACACGCAATGATATATTTACAAGTCTGGGTGAAATGAATTAACCATCTTCAATTCCCCCAGGAAACAAGTAGGTGAAGAGAATGGGCAGTGATATGACATCACAAACGGCTGCAGTTCCTCTACCCACCACTGGGGGGCGGGGTCGGTCTTCATCAGGGCGTCGAAGAGTAGGATCAGTTCCCCACTGTCTATATAATTGTTTCAATATGTAAAATTTAGGCAAAACTGATCCTAGATCAGATCTCTGTGTGAATATGGGTCTAAGGTTGTTTTTCAGTTAAAGGTGAAACATTCAGGATGTGGTCTGGTTCTGGTCCAAGACACCACTACATACTGGGACTACTAGAGATGACCCATTTCCATCTGAAGGTTCTGAACAGGCCCCCCCTGCATAGATAAAGGTGACAAGCTGCGGTTCTGGTCCTAGGACACCTACCTGCACATACTGGACTTCCTGGACCTAGTGGTGCTGGGGGAGGAGGGAGGAGTCTGATAGGACCAGTTATAGTCAGAGCCTTTCAGATCCAGAATCACCTGACAGGACAGAACAACAATGACAGATCAGTGTCTGAGGAGGAAACATATGGGACAGATATGAAATGGAACCCTGTAGTCTGAGGAGGAAACACATGGGACAGATATGAAATGGAACCCTGTAGTCTGAGGACTTAGGGTCAGGGTCAGGGATACGGTCAGGGTTAGGGTTAGGGTCAGGGATACGGTCAGGGTCAGGGATACGGTCAGGGTCAGGGTCAGGGATACGGTCAGGGTCAGGGTTAGGGTCAGGGTCAGGGATACGGTCAGGGTTAGGGTCAGGGTCAGGATCAGGGTTAGGATCAGGGTCAGGGATACGGTCAGGGTTAGGGTCAGGGATACGGTCAGGGTCAGGGTTAGGGTCAGGGTTAGGGTCAGGGTTAGGGTCAGGGATAAGGTCAGGGTCAGGGTTAGGGTTAGGATTAGGGTCAGGGATACGGTCAGGTTTAGGGTCAGGGTTAGGGTTAGGGTCAGGATCAGGGTTTAGGGTTAGGGTCAGGGTCAGGATCAGGGTTAGGGTCTGGGTCAGGGTCAGGATCAGGGTTAGGGTCAGGGTCAGGATCAGGGTTAGGGTCAGGGTCAGGGTTAGGGTTAGGGTCAGGGATACGGTCAGGGTTAGGGTTAGGGTCAGGGATACGGTCAGGGTCAGGGTTAGGGTCAGGGTTAGGGTCAGGGTTAGGGTCAGGGATAAGGTCAGGGTCAGGGTTAGGGTTAGGATTAGGGTCAGGGATACGGTCAGGGTTAGGGTCAGGGTCAGGGTTAGGGTTAGGGTCAGGATCAGGGTTTAGGGTTAGGGTCAGGGTCAGGATCAGGGTTAGGGTCAGGGTCAGGGTCAGGATCAGGGTTAGGGTCAGGGTTAGGGTCAGGATCAGGGTCAGGGTCAGGGTTAGGGTTAGGGTTAGGGTCAGGGATACGGTACCTGTTCGCTGGCGGGGGGCAGCTTGTGAGGGTCCATGGTCAGCATCTTGAGGTCGTCAGATATGGTCTGGAGGTGGGTGACCTCTCCTAGCATGGAGATCTCCTCATCCTGGAAGGATCACAATGTGTTTATTGATCCTGCATTTATCCAGGTGATGTCATCAGTCCTACTCATACTGCTCACAACAACAACAACAACAACAACAACAACAACAACATCTTAAACTGAAACGTCAACAATGTGCTTCTTATGGAACATCTCCTCTGGGTGTCAATGAGGAACATTTCCTCTGGGTGTTAATGAGGAACAGAACATTTCCTCTGGGTGTTAATGAGGAACATTTCCTCTGGGTGTTAATGAGGAACATTTCCTCTGGGTGTTAATGAGGAACAGAACATTTCCTCTGGGTGTTAATGAGGAACATTTCCTCTGGGTGTTAATGAGGAACATTTCCTCTGGGTGTTAATGAGGAACAGAACATTTCCTCTGGGTGTTAATGAGGAACAGAACATTTCCTCTGGGTGTTAATGAGGAACATTTCCTCTGGGTGTTAATGAGGAACATTTCCTCTGGGTGTTAATGAGGAATCAGCATCTCCCATGGTGAGGCCCTACGGCTCTGTTTCGGTTTCTGTGTTTGTGTTTGTGGTGTGTGTATTGCCAACGGACTCACCACCACGGCCTTAGCCTGACCTCTGACCTCTGTGTTGTGTGTGTTAGTGTGTGTGTTATGTTATGACTCACCACCACGGCCTTAGCCTGACCTCTGACCTCTGTGTTGTGTGTGTGTTATGTTATGACTCACCACCACGACATTAGCCTGACCTCTGACCTCTGTGTTGTGTGTGTGTTATGTTATGACTCACCACCACGACATTAGCCTGACCTCTGACCTCTGTGTTGTGTGTGTTAGTGTGTGTGTTATGTTATGACTCACCACGACAGGTCGTAGCATGGAGACGAAGGTGCACAACCTGCTCCTTTCCTCGACGAGGGCCTTCCTGACGGCCTGTTTCTCCGTCTCCTCCAGCAACAGGTATTTATCACTGACGTCCTGCATGGCACTGTTCAGCTGGGGCTGGACGTCTCCTCGCCCTGGGACACATCGCTACTGTTAATATACTGGTACTGTCATTACACATCACACTGGGGCTGGACGTCTCCTCGCCCTGGGACACACCGCTACTGTTAATATACTGCTACTGTCATTACACATCACACTGGGGCTGGACGTCTCCTCGCCCTGGGACACACCGCTACTGTTAATATACTGGTACTGTCATTACACATCACACTGGGGGGGCTCTTCAACACAGACCTGGGACACACCGCTAGTGTTAATATACTGGTACTATCATTACACATCACACTGGGGCTGGACGTCTCCTCGCCCTGGGACACACCGCTACTGTTAATATACTGGTACTATCATTACACATCACACTGGGGGGGCTCTTCAACACAGACCTGGGACACACCGCTACTGTTAATATACTGGTACTATCATTACACATCACACTGGGGCTGGACGTCTCCTCGCCCTGGGACACACCGCTACTGTTAATATACTGGTACTGTCATTACACATCACACTGGGGGGCTCTTCACCACAGACACACCGCTACTGTTAATATACTGCTACTGTCATTACACATCACACTGGGGCTGGACGTCTCCTCGCCCTGGGACACACCGCTACTGTTAATATACTGGTACTGTCATTACACATCACACTGGGGGGGCTCTTCAACATAGACCTGGGACACACCGCTAGTGTTAATATACTGGTACTATCATTACACATCACACTGGGGCTGGACGTCTCCTCGCCCTGGGACACACCGCTACTGTTAATATACTGGTACTGTCATTACAAATCACACTGGGGGGCTCTTCACCACAGACCTGGGACACACCGCTACTGTTAATATACTGGTACTGTCATTACACATCACACTGGGGGGCTCTTCACCACAGACCTGGGACACACCGCTACTGTTAATATACTGGTACTGTCATTACACATCACACTGGGGGGGCTCTTCACCACAGACCTGGGACACATCGCTACTGTTAATATACTGCTACTATCATTACACATTACTCACATCACACTGGGGGGCTCTTCACCACAGACCTGGGACACACCGCTACTGTTAATATACTGGTACTATCATTACACATCACTCACATCACACTGGGGGGCTCTTCACCACAGACCTGGGACACACCGCTACTGTTAATATACTGCTACCATCATTACACATCACTCTGGGGGAGGGGGGGGGGGCTCTTCACCACAGACCTGGGACACATCGCTACTGTTAATATACTGCTACTATCATTACACATTACTCACATCACACTGGGGGGCTCTTCACCACAGACCTGGGACACCCCGCTACTGTTAATATACTGGTACTATCATTACACATCACTCACATCACACTGGGGGGCTCTTCACCACAGACCTGGGACACACCCCTACTGTTAATATACTGCTACCATCATTACACATCACTCACATCACACTGGGGGGTACTTCACCACAGACCTGGGACTAATATGTTTTTGAGGGCCCTTGATTTATCTTGGAGTCTGCTCTTTTGTGAATATTCCATGTGCAATGTAGGTATGATGTATGAGAGGACAAAGGTCATGATGTCATATTGTAACTTATCACTACTGGGCTTCTGTTGTTTATCCTGTCCTTGAAGACTGGCAGACTATCCTCCCTGAGCTCTCTCTCTCCTTCTCTGTCTCTCCTTCTCTCTCTCTGTCTCTCCTTCTCTGTCTCTCGCTCTCTCCTTCTCTCTCTCTCCTCTCTCTCTCTCTCTCTCTCTCTCTCTCTCTCTCTCTCTCACTCTCTCTCTCTCGCTCTCTCCTCTCTCTCTCTCTCCTTCTCTCTCCTCTCTCTCTCTCTTTCTCTCTCTTTCTCTCTCCTCTCTCTCTCTCCTTCTCCGTCTCTGTCTCTCCTTCTCTGTCTCTCTCTCTCTTTATCTCTCCTCTCTCTCTCCTTCTCTCTCTCTCTCCTTCTCTCTCTCTCTCTCCTGGACTCGGCCTAAGCAGCCAGCCCGTCCAGGGGTATTATCTAACTTTTTGTCACCAGCCTCTCCTAGACCCCATCAAGGTCCCAACCAGGCTGGAAAATGTAAGTAAAATGTTTCTCAACAGTGAGGTTTGACCCTGAGGCTTTGTGGATGACAACACCAGGATAGGCTGCTACTGTAAGTCAAACGTATGACTGCATCGTTGCGCTTCAATGAGCAGTGAGAACGTAACTTAGACATTTTGGGGAAACTCAAGATTATCCAGTAGTCGTTTAACACAATGGATGGATGATATTTCCATCTAGGAATCCAAACATTTACCCATTTTGGTTTG
>NC_092149.1:2482322-2487322 GCF_045791955.1 Oncorhynchus clarkii lewisi | reverse complement strand
ATACCAAACTATACCAATCCAAACCATACCAACCCATACCATACCAACCCATACCATACCAACCCATACCATACCAACCCATACCAACCCAAACCATACCAAACCCATACCAACCCATACCATACCAAACCATACCATAACATACCATACCAAACCATACCCACACAAGACCCTATCGTGGCACAAACATTGGGACAGGAATGAATCTCTGACAATAATTCATTAGATAACATGCATCAGAAGTTCATGCTACTGCAATGCCTCAAACACAGTATCTAACAGACAGTTGGTAGGAACCCAGTCACCCTGTACACCCATTCCCTCCTCTGGCAGAGCTTTCAGACTAGCCAGACAACATGTGGGCAGAGGGTTGGAGAGTTTATCACATTGGTTTGATAACAGACAGGGGAGGACAGGACAGGAGGAGGGAGTGAGATAGAGCAGAACAGACAGGGCAGGGCCAGACAGGGGAGGACAGGACAGGAGGAGGGAGTGAGACAGAGAGCAGAACAGACAGGACAGGAGGAGGGAGTGAGACAGAGAGCAGAACAGACAGGACAGGGCTAGATGAGGGAGGACAGGACAGGAGGAGGGAGTGAGACAGAGAGCAGAACAGACAGGACAGGGCTATATGAGGGAGGACAGGACAGGAGGAGGGACTGAGACAGAGAGCAGAGCAGACAGGACAGGGCTAGATGAGGGAGGACAGGACAGGAGGAGGGAGTGAGACAGAGAGCAGAGTAGACAGGACAGGGCTAGATGAGGGAGGACAGGACAGGAGGAGGGAGTGAGACAGAGCAGAACAGACAGGACAGGAGGAGGGAGTGAGAGAGCAGAACAGACAGGACAGGAGGAGGGAGTGAGAGAGCAGAACAGACAGGACAGGGCTAGATGAGGGAGGACAGGACAGGAGGAGGGCGTGAGACAGAGAGCAGAACAGACAGGACAGGAGGAGGGAGTGAGACAGAGCAGAACAGACAGGACAGGGCTAGATGAGGGAGGACAGAACAGGAGGAGGGAGTGAGACAGAGAGCAGAACAGACAGGACAGGGATAGACAGGGGAGGACAGGACAGGAGGAGGGAGTGAGACAGAGAGCAGAACAGACAGGACAGGGCTAGATGAGGGAGGACAGGACAGGAGGAGGGAGTGAGACAGAGAGCAGAACAGACAGGACAGGGCTAGATGAGGGAGGACAGGACAGGAGCAGGGAGTGAGACAGAGAGCAGAACAGACAGGACAGGAGGAGGGAGTGAGACAGAGAGCAGAACAGACAGGACAGGAGGAGGGAGTGAGACAGAGAGCAGAACAGACAGGACAGGGCTAGATGAGGGAGGACAGGACAGGAGGAGGGAGTGAGACAGAGAGCAGAACAGACAGGACAAGGGCTAACTGAGGACTAAGAGACAGGAGAAACTACAGTCTCACTGTCACACTGTGTTGTTCATCCAGGGGCTAACTGAGGACTAAGAGACAGGAGAAACTCATACTAGATCATTAGTTACAATATGTGTGTCAAAACTGGATGCCTTGGAGATATAGGTCAGTTACAGAAGGCAGCTTGCAGGCTCTAGAACTGATTAATCAGCACCGCCTGCTCTTCCATCAGATGAAACTAGGCCACAACTAGAGAGAACTACAGTATAGAATCATAAATATTAAACTAGAGAGAACTACAGTATAGAATCATAAATATTAAACTAGAGAGAACTACAGTATAGAATCATAAATATTAAACTAGAGAGAACTACAGTATAGAATCATAAATATTAAACTAGAGTGAACTACAGTATGAAATCATAAATATTAAACTAGAGTGAACTACAGTATAGAATCATAAATATTAAACTAGAGAGAACTCCCCTCATACGGTACAGCATAGAATCATAAATATTAAACTAGAGTGAACTACAGTATGAAATCATAAATATTAAACTAGAGTGAACTACAGTATGAAATCATAAATATTAAACTAGAGAGAACTCCCCTCATACGGTACAGCATAGAATCATAAATATTAAACTAGAGTGAACAACAGTATAGAATCATAAATATTCAACTAGAGAGTGAACTCCTTTCATACGATACAGTATGAAATCATAAATATTCAGTGAGAGGCTGCAGTTGTGAGTCCATTCCCTCTCTGTTACTGTTAGCTCTGTACATTACCTCTCGCCCCCCCCCCCCCCCCCTCCCTCCAAGTCTGAGATTATCCTCAGTCCCTTATCTTCATTTGACTGATAAAATGTCCCAGAATCCCAGTTGTCCCTCTAAGTCTGGGGCCTGTTGAAAACATCATACCAAACAACATAGGTTCCCGGTGAGTAGAGCAGCCCTCTCTCCAAGGAAGACAACTAAAACACACACGCTACCTTTCAAAAGTTTGGGGTCACTTTTAAATGTCCTTGTTCCTCTGTCCAGTGTCTCTGTTCTTTTACCCGTCTTAATTGTTTTGCTTTTTATTGGCCAGTCTGAGATATGGCTTTTTATTGGCCAGTCTGAGATATGGCTTTTTATTGGCCAGTCTGAGATATGGCTTTTTATTGGCCAGTCTGAGATATGGCTTTTTATTGGCCAGTCTGAGATATGGCTTTTTATTGGCCAGTCTGAGATATGGCTTTTTATTGGCCAGTCTGAGATATGGCTTTTTATTGGCCAGTCTGAGATATGGCTTTTTTATTGGCCAGTCTGAGATATGGCTTTTTATTGGCCAGTCTGAGATATGGCTTTTTCTTTGCAACTCTACCTAGAAGGCCAGCATCCCGGAGTCGCCTCTTCACTGTTGACGTTGAGACTGGTGTTTTTGCTGGTACTATTTAACGAAGCTATCAGTTGAGGACTTGTGAGGCGTCTGTTTCTCAAACTAGACTCTCTAATGTACTTGTCCTCTTGTTCAGTTGTGCACCGGGGCCTCCCACTCCTCTTTCTATTCTGGCTAGAGCCAGTTTGCGCTGTTCTGTGAAGGGAGTAGTACACAGCGTTGTACGAGATCTTCAGTTTCTTGGCAACTTCTCACATGGAATAGCCTTCATTTCTCAGAACAAGAATAGACTGATGAGTTTCAGAAGAAAGGTCTTTGTTTCTGGCCATTTTGAGCCTGTTATCGAACACACAAACGCTGATGCTCCAGATACTCAACTAGTCTAAAGAAGGACAGTTTTATCCCTTCTTTAATCAGAACAACAGTTTTCAGCTGTGCTAACATAACGGCAAAAGAGTTTTCTAATGATCAATTAGCCTTTTAAAATGATAAACTTGGATTAGCTAACACAACGTGCCATTGGAACACAGGAGTGATGGTTGCTGATAATGGGCCTCTGTACGCCTATGTAGATATTCCATAACAAATCATCTGTTTCCAGCTACAATAGTCATTTAAAACATTTACAATGTCTACACTGTATTTCTGATCAATATGATGTTATTTTAATGAACTTTTTTTTGTTGCTTTTCTTCCAATAACAAGGACATTTCTAAGTGACCCCAAACTTTTGAACGGTAGTGTACATGTCTGTTTCCATTGGCCTTCTGGGAAAACAGACCAGCACAGCTTCCTCTACATGCTGAGCAGACCCCTGTCCTGACTGGGAAAACAGAACAGCACAGCTTCCTCTACATGCTGAGCAGACCCCTGTCCTGACTGGGAAAACAGACCAGCACAGCTTCCTCTACATGCTGAGCAGACCCCTGTCCTGACTGGGAAAACAGAACAGCACAGCTTCCTCTACATGCTGAGCAGACCCCTGTCCTGACTGGGAAAACAGAACAGCACAGCTTCCTCTACATGCTGAGCAGACCCCTGTCCTGACTGGGAAAACAGAACAGCACAGCTTCCTCTACATGCTGAGCAGACCCCTGTCCTGACTGGGAAAACAGACCAGCACAGCTTCCTCTACATGCTGAGCAGACCCCTGTCCTGACTGGGAAAACAGAACAGCACAGCTTCCTCTACATGCTGAGCAGACCCCTGTTCTGACTGGGAAAACAGAACAGCACAGCTTCCTCTACATGCTGAGCAGACCCCTGTCCTGACTGGGAAAACAGACCAGCACAGCTTCCTCTACATGCTGAGCAGACCCCTGTCCTGACTGGGAAAACAGACCAGCTTCCTCTACATGCTGAGCAGACCCCTGTTCTGACTGGGAAAACAGAACAGCACAGCTTCCTCTACATGCTGAGCAGACCCCTGTCCTGACTGGGAAAACAGAACAGCACAGCTTCCTCTACATGCTGAGCAGACCCCTGTCCTGACTGGGAAAACAGAACAGCACAGCTTCATCTACATGCTGAGCAGACCCCTGTCCTGACTGGGAAAACAGAACAGCACAGCTTCCTCTACATGCTGAGCAGACCCCTGTCCTGATGCTGTGAAGGGTTGTGTGTGACCTCTGTCAATCATAAGGGAAGACTGGGGGTGAGAGTGGTGGAGTGGTGGAGTGGTGAGAGTGGTGGAGTGGTGAGAGTGGTGGGGTGGTAGAGTGGTGGGGTGGTAGAGTGGTGGAGTGGTGAGAGTGGTGGAGTGGTGGAGTGGTGGAGTGGTGTAGTGGTGGAGTGGAACATCAGCACTTTGTCCTTCCGTCTTAATGACTGGTGTGTGTGTGTTCTCCACCTCCACAGATAATGATTAGTGTGTGTGTGTTCTCCACCTCCACAGATAATGATTAGTGTGTGTGTGTGTTCTCCACCTCCACAGATAATGATTAGTGTGTGTGTGTTCTCCACCTCCACAGATAATGATTAGTGTGTGTGTGTTCTCCACCTCCACAGATAATGATTAGTGTGTGTGTGTTCTCCACCTCCACAGATAATGATTAGTGTGTGTGTGTGTGTGTTCTCCACCTCCACAGATAATGATTAGTGTGTGTGTGTGTGTGTTCTCCACCTCCACAGATAATGATTAGTGTGTGTGTGTTCTCCACCTCCACAGATAATGATTAGTGTGTGTGTGTTCTCCACCTCCACAGATAATGATTAGTGTGTGTGTGTTCTCCACCTCCACAG
>NC_092149.1:2442322-2479822 GCF_045791955.1 Oncorhynchus clarkii lewisi | reverse complement strand
ACTGTCTCTGTGACTGTCACTGTGACTGTCACTGTCTCTGTCACTGTGACTGTCACTGTGACTGTCACTGTCACTGTGACTGTCACTGTGACTGTCACTGCGACTGTCACTGTCTCTGTGACCGTCTCTGTGACCGTCTCTGTGACCGTCTCTGTGACCGTCTCTGTGACTGTCTCTGTGACTGTCACTGTGCGTCTAATAATGGCCCTTTAGCTTCGCCAGACTCTTAGGATAAACTGAGCGACTTACAAAATTGTCCGCGTCGACACTGACATATATCACTGCATTCATTATATGACCCAACATGGGTCTAGTTGTTTGATCTGCCAAAGAGGACTGTTTGTGAGGGTGAACCCGTTGCACTAATAACAGCCTTCATAACGAAGAGGCCAAGCTGGAAAAACATGTTTGAAGAATTCAGTCTAGACAGATATATGGCGTTAAACGCTCCCCTGTTCACGTGTCCAAAGGTGAAAACTTCCCCCTTGAAGTCAGGATTGACCCATTCCTTATAGTTCCTAGTAAAGCACAGGGCCTCTCATAGCATAGGGCACAGGGCCTCTCATAGCATAGGGTACAGGGCCTCTCATAGCATAGGGCACAGGGCCTCTCATAGCATAGGGCACAGGGCCTCTCATAGCATAGGGCACAGGGCCTCTCATAGCATAGGGCACAGGGCCTCTCATAGCATAGGGCACAGGGCCTCTCATAGCATAGGGCACAGGGCCTCTCATAGCATAGGGCACAGGGCCTCTCATAGCATAGGGCACAGGGCCTCTCATAGCATAGGGCACAGGGCCTCTCATAGCATAGGGCACAGGGCCTCTCATAGCATAGGGCACAGGGCCTCTCATAGGAGAGACTAGAAAAGTGTGTATTGGTTCAATCTTGTAGAAAAACTAAACATTTAGGATAGCTAGGTCAGTGTTTCAGGTAGTTTTGGTCATTTTGGCTAACTAGTTCAGTGTGGTTTTGATCAAAACATTTAGGATAGCTAGGTCAGTGTTTCAGGTGGTTTTAATTAAGGCGTTTAAGTTCAGGTGGTTTTGATTTTTGACATTTAGACTAGCTAGTTCAGTGGTTTTGGTCATTTAGTTAGCTACTTCAGGGTTTCAGGTAGTTTTGATCATTTTAGGTTAGCTAGTTCAGTGTTTCAGATGTTTTGATCAAGACATTTAGGTCAGCTAGTTCAGTGTTTCAGATGTTTTGATCAAGACATTTAGGCTAGCTAGTTCAGTGTTTCAGATGTTTTGATCAAGACATTTAGGCTAGCTAGTTCAGTGTTTCAGATGTTTTGATCAAGACATTTAGGCTAGCTAGTTTAGTGTTTCAGATGTTTTGATCAAGACATTTAGGCTAGCTAGTTCAGTGTTTCAGATGTTTTGATCAAGACATTTAGGCTAGCTAGTTTAGTGTTTCTGCAGGTTTTGATAATTTAGGCTAGCTATATCATTGTTTCAGGTGGCTTTAAACAAGACATTTAGGCTAGCTATATCATTGTTTCAGGTGGCTTTAAACAAGACATTTAGGCTAGCTAGTTTCCTGTTCCAGCTGGTTTTGATCAAGACATTTAGGTCAGCTAGTTCAGTGTTACAGCTGGTTTTTATCAAGACATTTAGGTCAGCTAGTTCAGTGTTACAGCTGGTTTTTATCAAGACATTTAGACTAGCTAGTTCAGTGTTTCAGGTGGTTTTGATCAATACGTTATGACGGCCTACACCTGCCAAACTCGGACGACGCTGGGCCAATTGTGCGCCGCCCTATGAGACTCCCAATCACAGCCAGTTGTGATACAGTCTGGATTCGAACCAGGTTGTCTGTAGTGACGCCTCTAGCACTGAGATGCAATGCCTTAGACCGCTGCGCCACTTGGTGCACACTGCTAAATACTGCTCCTCTAGATAGGTCATCTAATAACACTGGAACAAGAAGACCAGGTGCATACTGCTAAATACTGCTCCTCTAGGTAGGACATCTAATAACACTGGAACAAGAAGACCAGGTGCATACTGCTAAATACTGCTCCTCTAGATAGGACTTCTAATAACACTGGAACAAGAAGACCAGGTGCATACTGCTAAATACTGCTCCTCTAGATAGGACATCTAATAACACTGGAACAAGAAGACCAGGTGCATACTGCTAAATACTGCTCCTCTAGGTAGGACATCTAATAACACTGGAACAAGAAGACCTTGTGCATACTGCTAAATACTGCTCCTCTAGATAGGTCATCTAATAACACTGGAACAAGAAGACCAGGTGCATACTGCTAAATACTGCTCCTCTAGATAGGACATCTAATAACACTGGAACAAGAAGACCAGGTGCATACTGCTAAATACTGCACCATGGAAATACAACAGCACAGTATTTGAGCCAAAGAAGTTTTTAAAAAAAGTTGAAGTTCACTTTGAAATGCAGAAAATGCATAGATGTTTTGGTGCTTTCAAGACGGCCATTTTGAAATTTCAACTGGACTTTTAGTCACTCAAGATAACTGACAGCTTGAATAGGAGCTTCCCATAGACGCTCTCTCTCATCTGTCTCTCTGTCTAGACACATATTGAACCTCTTCAATAGCGTCTCCATTTCCTTTCATGGTGCGTCGGGCCTGCACAAAGACTGACTGACTGCATATGCTTATTCAATTGGGATGCGCTGTCCTACGAGGAGAAGACACAAACTGATACTCAGAAGTTGAGCAGAAAATCTGTTCCAAATGGCACCCTATTTCCTATGTAGTGCACTTCTTTTGGGCCCTAGCCCTATAGACCCTGGTCTAAAGTAGTGCACTATATAGGGAACATGATGCCATTTGGGACACAGCCAGTGTCCTGGTTTCAGTATAATGACGGTCAACATGAGCTGACTCTGTTGTTTTTCCTCCTCCATGTTTCCAGACATCATTTAGACAGATTCCTGTGTACAAGATGATATCTGACCATCCGCAGAGTCTGACAGGGATCAGGAACAGTCTTACATAAACTTAACCGAAACCATAGCATAGAGTAAAGACATTCGGTAGGGAAGGATGTTCAACTCAATTTGCATGTCCATTTGCCTAAGCGTACCACATGTACGTTAGAGATTGACGTTCAGAGATGATAAAGGAACAAAGAGATGTACTATGTATAGTAAATGTTACATAAACATGTACTGTGTTTTATACTGTAGAGTCCCTGAGTAGCCTCATTGACGTTCAACTCTATTTCCTTTAGACTACATGGACTGTGTAGGTTTGACCTCAAGGGGAAACGACAGCCCATAGAGGTACAGGGTTCACACTATACTTCATATGGCCAAGCCCACTGACATTATATGTATCGTACATAATGTTGTAATAATTATATTTGTATGGCACAGCCAGTAGAGAAGTGATGGATGGATGGATGGATGGATGGATGGATGGATGGATAGATAGATAGATAGATAGATAGAAGATAGATGGATAGAGTACCTTTCTTTGCCTTCTTCTGTAGCTTCAGAGTGTCTAAAGACTTCTTCTTGATCTCACTCCGAACTCTCTTGTACTCTGTGGGGGGGAAATGGGGTCAACATTTTGGAATGAGATGCTCGACGAGCAGGTGTCCATATACTTTTGGTCATGTAGTGTATATGACACTGGCTTGTTGTGTATGGTTATATTGTTATATATCTATATGTTATGATGGTACCTTTAGCATGGTCCTTATTCAGTGTTGGTTCCTCTCTATATTATTATATATCTATCTATATGTTATGATGGTACCTTTAGCATGGTCCTTATTCAGAGTGTTGGTTCCTCTCTATATTATTATATATCTATCTATATGTTATGATGATACCTTTAGCATGGTCCTTATCCAGAGTGTTGGTTCCTCTCTATATTATTATATATCTATATGTTATGATGATACCTTTAGCATGGTCCTTATCCAGTGTTGGTTCCTCTCTATATTATTATATATCTATATGTTATGATACCTTTAGCATGGTCCTTCTCCAGAGTGTTGGTTCCTCTCTATATTATTATATATCTATATGTTATGATGATACCTTTAGCATGGTCCTTCTCCAGAGTGTTGGTTCCTCTCTATATTATTATATATCTATATGTTATGATGATACCTTTAGCATGGTCCTTATCCAGAGTGTTGGTTCCTCTCCTCCACTCCTCCATCTGATCCTGTAGAGGGTTGATCATGCAGTCCATGAAAGCCCTGCAGGTCACAGCAAAATCACAAAGGTGAGAAACATTAGAAATCCAGTGTTATTTATTAGGATCTCTCCTAGCCCACCAAAAGGCCAATCTTTCACTAGAGAGGGACATAGTGGTGAGGGGGGGTGGGGCATACTGGTGATGAGGGGGGGGGCATTGCAGTACTGAGGGGGCGGGGCATAGCAGTGATGAGGGGCGGGGCATAGTGGTGATGAGGGGGCGGGGCATAGTGGCAATGGGGGGGGGGCGGGGCATAGCAGTAATGAGGGGAGTGGGACATATCTGTAATGAGGGGGGAGGCATAGCAGTACTGAGGGGGCGGGGCATAGCAGTGATGAGGGGCGGGGCATAGTGGTGATGAGGGGGCGGGGCATAGTGGTGATGTGAGCCCGACAGCTGAGACTAATATAACACCCTGGACTCTCTGGTCTGGACACATGTTGTCAGAGAGACAGCCAGACAGTGTGTGTGTTTTTCATTTATGTGTGTGTGTGTGTGTGTGTGTGTGTGTGTGTGTGCGTGTGTGTGTAGCTAGGCTAGACCACAGGCACCTAGGTTTACTACTGCACACTGTCACAGCCATGGAGACGCAAGAAGAATTTCTCCAAAATGCCTTGAAGAAATTAGAGATCCCCCTGTGTGACTGTGTGTGTGTGTGTGTGTGTGTGTGTGTCGTGGACCAGACATGCCCGAGACAGTGGAATGCTGGGAAAGACGAGAATCGGCTGAGCTGGGTGACATTCTACAGATTCATCAGTAATGTCTCACTTTAACGACACTGTTACACACACACACACACGCACGCACGCACGCACACGCACACACACACGCACACACACACACACACACACACACACACACACACACACACACACACACACACACACACACACACACACACACACACACACACACACACACACACACACTTCTTAATTTTGTTCAAAGTGACATGTATTGTAAATGATGGTCTAGTAGTGTCGTTGTAAATGAGGACATCCTTACATTGAAAAGTCTCTGAGCTTGGCCTCGATGCTTCTGTGTCTCATACACATCCTGGTTAGAGCTGAACCAATGTCCCTGGTGCCTCCTGTAACACACAAACAACACATCCTGGTTAGAGCTGAACCAATGTCCCTGGTGCCTCCTGTAACACACAAACACCACATCCTGGTGGGAGCTGAACCAATGTCCCTGGTGCCTCCTGTAACACACAAACAATACATCCTGGTTAGAGCTGAACCAATCAGCATAGGACACTTCACATAATGATTAAGCCTTTATTTTGACAGGAAAGTCATACTGAGTCTATGGAGTCTTTTCCAGACGAGCCCGGCATAAATACACCAAACATATACAACAACACACAATATACACAAACCACACAACATATTAAGAGAAACAGACACGTGTATCAACTTAGAGGTCTCAGATCATTACTCATTTCATTTCAGAGAGCTCTGTAAAGCTGTTCCACATAAATGGCACAAAAAAACAACTAAAAGTAGCTTTACCCAACTCGGTGGAGACCGAAGGGGCCTCCAATGTTATCCAAGCCTGTGACTGGGTTTGGTAATTAACGATGATAGATAAATAGGAGGTTTCAGCATGAGTGCTTTGTAAATAAACACTAGAGAACGCTGCTCTCTCCTTACATACAAAGAGGCCCAACCCACTTTTTGATACAAAACACAACGGTGAGTTCTAGAACCATCACCAGTAATAAACCTAAAGGCCCAATGGGGGAGGGGCCTGGCATTTCAGGATTTTAGGGGCAAGGCCAAATGGCCTTCAAGAGATGCCAGGGCACCAAAAGGGCACCAAGGCCATCTGCTAGGACACCAAGGCCATCTGCTAGGGCACCAAGGCTATCTGCTAGGGCACCAAGGCTATCTGCTAGGGCACCAAGGCCATCTGCTAGGGTACCAAGGCCGTCTGCTAGGGCACCAAGGCCGTCTGCTAGGGCACCAAGGCCGTCTGCTAGGGCACCAAGGCCATCTGCTAGGGCACCAAGGCTATCTGCTAGGGCACCAAGGCCATCTGATAGGGCACCAAGGCTATCTGCCAGGGCACCAAGGCCATCTGCTAGGGCACCAAGGCCATCTGCTAGGGCACCAAGGCCATCTGCTAGGGCACCAAGGCTATCTGCCAGGGCACCAAGGCCATCTGCCAGGGCACCAAGGCTATCTGCTAGGGCACCAAGGCCATCTGCCAGGGCACCAAGGCCATCTGCTAGGGCACCAAGGCCATCTGCTAGGGCACCAAGAACATCTGCTAGGGCACCAAGAACATCTGCTAGGGCACCAAGGCCATCTGCTAGGGCACCAAGGCCATCTGCTAGGGCACCAAGGCCATCTGCTAGGGCACCAAGGCTATCTGCTAGGGTACCAAGGCCGTCTGCTAGGGCACCAAGGCTGTCTGCTAGGGCACTAAGGCCATCTGCAAGGGCACCAAGGCCATCTGCTAGGGCACCAAGGCCATCTGCTAGGGCACCAAGGCTATCTGCTAGGGCATCAAGGCCATCTGCTAGGGCACCAAGAACATCTGCTAGGGCACCAAGGCCATCTGCTAGGGCACCAATGCTATCTGCTAGGGCACCTAGGCCATCTGCTAGGGCACCAAGGCTATCTGCTAGGGTACCAAGGCCGTATGTGAAGATATAGCCTAATAGTTTATAATGTGAAGATAGTGAAGATATAGCCTAATAGTTTATAATGTGAAGATAGTGAAGATATAGCCTAATAGTTTATAATGTGAAGATAGTGAAGATATAGCCTAATAGTTTATAATGTGAAGATAGTGAAGATATAGCCTAATAGTTTATAATGTGAAGATAGTGAAGATATAGCCTAATAGTTTATAATGTGAAGATAGTGAAGATATAGCCTAATAGTTTATAATGTGAAGATAGTGAAGATATAGCCTAATAGTTTATAATGTGAAGATAGTGAAGATATAGCCTAATAGTTTATAATGTGAAGATAGTGAAGATATAGCCTAATAGTTTATAATGTGAAGATAGTGAAGATATAGCCTAATAGTTTATAATGTGAAGATAGTGAAGATATAGCCTAATAGTTGATCAACATTTTTAGGCTAAACGTTCTGATCTGTTGCATCAGCCTCATTGCTTTGTAAATGTTTTTGATATTCAGTGGTGGTATTAATCTGTCATCTGTCGTCCCACAACTGTCCCAGAGTCAGTTTGGAATATTTATTTCTCACACAGAAGGACAAGCTGACCAATAGAACGGGTCAACGTTTGTCCTATGGGGGGGGGATAGTATATTAACATAGGCTCGTGCTCTTGCTGTTCGTTACTCATCTTGTTGCCTGACGAAAAAGTCAATGTGGACAGTTGTTTCTGTAACGTTTTCAACATGCACCTCTAAATTCAATAAGAAGGACTCGTGACGTTGAATCCCCGATGTGTCTTCACTAGTAGCCTACTTCAGAGCTGTGATGCCTGTGAGAAGGATTCCATCACGTGATGGCCATTGGCCAATAAGAATTGAGATATATCTGAAAGAGCCATGTGAGTGAGAGGTGCTTCGGAGCAGGGCGATTGGCAGCCGGGAGGAGGGATGTACAAGTACTATATTCAGTCCACAAGGGCCACTATGGCGGCTGCAAGGCATGGATTATGGGGCATTACGGCCACACAAGGGGGCATTACGGCCACACAAGGGGGCATTACGGCCACACAAGGGGGCATTACGGCCACACAAGGGGGCATTACGGCCACACAAGGGGGCATTACGGCCATGGTTGTCGAAGCCACCGGGAAATCCTGTGTTTAGCTGGGTATGTGGTCCATGTATGGGAGAGGAGTAGCAATGAGGTGCCACAACACACTTGTCAAATTCCTCCAGGGGTACCAAGCCTACACAAAGGCCCCTGGTCCCCAAAACACTGAAAGACCGCCCATGGTCCCCCCCTAAACACTGAAAGGTCCCAGCAGCTGTACGACCCCCGAGGTCCAGGGACCGAGCTGCAGCGGACGGACACATTGTCTCCCTCACGGGGACTTCCTCCCAGGGTATTGTTCCCCTCTCTGTCTCTGCCTCATCAACAGGACAGAGCAGCTAGGACAGGACAGGACCCCTGCTGAACTACAACACCCCATTAACTAAGGCTCTGCAGCCAAACATTGCTGTAACATAGAGACACTAGAGACACAGACAGGGAACAGTACAGCTGCAGTGGTCAGGTCCAGATGTGAATGTGCTTTAGCTTAGTCAACTCCTTTATCGTCTTCAGCTTGGCTAGAGCACACAGGCCTTTAGGTCTGGGACCAAGCTAGTAGCTCCCGAGTGGCCACAGCTGTCGAAGGCTCTGCATCTCAGCGCTAGAGGCGCCACTACAGACACCCTGGTTCGATCCCAGGCTGTATCACAACTGTCTGTGATTGGGAGTCCCATAGGGCGGCACACAATTGGCCCAGCGTCGTCCGGGTTTGGCCGTCATTGTAGACAAGAATTTGTTCTTCACTGACTTGCCTAGTTAAATAAAGGTTCAATTAAAAATGACAAAAATCAAATTTGCATAAAGTTTACAAGGCAGGTTTCATTTGCTCTTGGCCAGCCTGACAGCCTCTGTGCCTGGGCTCAAAACGCCGGACCATGCTACGACTGACTAATCTGCTAGGAGATTAATTAGAAATAAAAAGGCCTTTTTACAAATCACTTCCTCTGGCTTAAAGAGCTATTAATGCTTATTAACGCTGCAGGATCCCATTTAGGCTTAACACACAGCCTGGATGAAGGACAGACAGACAGACGTGTGTGTACAGTTGGTGTGTGTTCCTGTCTGTGTTTAGCTGGGCACGTGGTTTATGTCTCCATGCCCAGGCCATGGCAGTAAAGCCTCACCAGAACCTTACAACCAGCTGGGGCCTCCTCTAGACCAGTAAACACTCCCAAGTCAGACAAGAGGCTTGACATTGACTGGCAGGACCATTGTCTGTCCTCAGTGTCCTGCCCAGTGTGAGTGAAGGTCTGTTCTGTTTAACCCTGCATGGAGCAGACTGCTCTACTGTGGAATGAATGAACAGCTCTGCAGGACGGGACTTCAACATCACTTCCAGAAACTCACTGAGACCTACTGCTTTTGTTGGAGCTTGTATGGTAGTGGGTGGGGGTGGAGGGTGATTTGTTAACAGCTTATAATAACCCCACAATAACCCATCTTAGACCCCTTGATACAAGGTTGGATCTTAGACCCCTTGATACAGGGGTTGGATCTTACACCCCTTGATATAGGGTTGGATCTTAGATCCCTTGATACAGGGTTGGATCCTAGATCCCTTGATACAGGGTTGGATCTTAGGCCCCTTGATACAAGGTTGGATCTTAGACACCTTGAAACAGGGTTGGATCTTAGACACCTTGAAACAGGGTTGGATCTTAGACCCCTTGAAACAGGGTTGGATCTTAGACCCCTTGATACAGGGTTGGATCTTAGACCCCTTGATACAAGGTTGGATCTTAGGCCCCTTGACACAGGGTTGGATCTTAGCCTCCTTGATACAAGGTTGGTTCTTAGGCTCCTTGAAACAGGGTTGGATCTTAGGCCCCTTGAAACAGGGTTGGATTTGGTGGGTTGTGGACAGAAAATGTAGCTGTGTTTGGGTCTTAGGCCTAACGAATGTCAGGGGCCATTCACACAGAACTGGAGTAGAAACAACGTCCATAAGAAGTGTTTAAACTCGGGTTTGGCGGGATCCAGATTTTTATACTGTTCTTGTACCATACCGAGGTATACGGTATTACCGGCAGTGCACACAAGGAGTTTGATTTCTTTCCAAACATAAAAAAAAAAAAAACGGACGCTAGCTAAATGCTAACAAAGTACTAGCAAATTCCATAGAATTCTATAGCGGATGCTAGCTAAATGCTAACAAGCGAATTCCCATAGCGGACCTTAGCTAAACGCTAATAAGCCCAAGCTAATTGATCTGGATCTGGATCCAGGAGGGGATTGGTTGTCTCTGCTTTAACCAAATAACCTTGATCTTGCAAGCTAGCCACTTAGCAAACAAACCAAATGCATAGCAGGAGCCCTGGAGAGAATTGATTTGGCGCATCTTAGATAGTTAAACTTAGAAAATATTTAGCTGGCAAACATTAGTAGTGCATTTCAAGTGTAACCTGATCACCTCTCTTGCGCTGCACAACAGTGGGTTGTCACATCACAAAGCTTCCGTTTGCTCGGTGTGGTGTTTGTAAACAAACATACACTTATGTTTACAAAAGTATGTGGACACCCCTTCAAGTTCCAAACTGCCTGTGGAAGCAACTTCAGCACAAGAACTGTTCGTCGGGAGCTTCATGAAATGGGTTTCCATGGCCGAGCAGCCGCAAACAAGCCTAAGATCACCATGCGCAATGCCAAGCGTCGGCTGGAGTGGTGTAAAGCTCACCACCATTGGACTCTGGAGCAGTGCAAAACGCATTCTCTGGAGTAATGAATCACACTCCACCAGCTGCCAACTGTAAAGTTTGGTGGATGAGGAATAATGGTCTGGGGCTGTTTTTCATGGTTCAGGCTCGGCCCCTTCATTTCCTGTGGATGGAAATAGCATACAATGACATTCTAGATGATTCTGTGCTTCCAACTTTGTGGCAACTGTTTGGTGAAGGCCCTTTCCTGTTTCAGCATGACAATTCCCCCCCAAAGCGAGGTCCATACAGAAATGGTTTGTCGAGATCGTTGTCGGAAGAACTTGACTAATGCTCGTTGCCGAATGGAAGCAAGTCCCCACAGCAATGTTCCAACATCTAGTAGGAAAGCCTTCCCAGAAGAGTGTAGGCTGTTATAGCAGCAATGTTCCAACATCTGGTAGGAAAGCCTTCCCAGAAGAGTGGAGGCTGTTATAGCAGCAATGTTCCAACATCTAGTAGGAAAGCCTTCCCAGAAGAGTGGAGGCTGTTATAGCAGCAATGTTCCAACATCTGGTAGGAAAGCCTTCCCAGAAGAGTGTAGGCTGTTATAGCAGCAATGTTCCAACATCTGGTAGGAAAGCCTTCCCAGAAGAGTGGAGGCTGTTATAGCAGCAATGTTCCAACATCTGGTAGGAAAGCCTTCCCAGAAGAGTGGAGGCTGTTATAGCAGCAATGTTCCAACATCTAGTAGGAAAGCCTTCCCAGAAGAGTGGAGGCTGTTATAGCAGCAATGTTCCAACATCTAGTAGAAAAGCCTTCCCAGAAGAGAGGAGGCTGTTATAGCAGCGAAGGGGGGGGGGACCAACTCCATATTAATGCCCATGATTTTGGAATGATATGTTGGACGATCAGGTGTCCACATACCTTCGATCGTGTAGTGTACCTCGGCATACTGAGGGAAGCCTAGTTTAAACACACTGCTACTGTGCTGTGTAAAGACTTCAGACAAAACCACCGGCTTTGACCAACCGTGTAATGAAACCGTTTCATGGTGCTACGGTATAACGCAGTCTGAAACGGTACTGTATGTTTACAGACACTTAAAATGACAGCAGGATACGGAAATGGACAAAGGCAGACTGCAACAGAAGCTCATAGATATCATTCAGTCTCACTTTTATGTTTATAAAATAAGTGACTTTTCTCCTGAAATTAACTGGACAATGTGTTAAGATAATGTAGAGTTAATGTGACAAAATAGTTTCTCTCTGTTATTCTTTATCATTATCTAGACGACAAGGAGGTCAGTCTCTAGTCTCATAAGAGCACTCTGTCTGTAACACTGAGTTGTGAACCCTGATTGTTTTCACTCAATCCCTCTCTGTCTCTCTCTCACTCCGTCTGACTTTCTGAACTAAAACCAGCATCAGAACCCACAACCTCAGCTCCGCCTGAGACACAGTCCACCTCTTGTTACTGGTTAAAATAAACGTACAGTCCACACACAGAGAGAGAGAGAGAGAGAGAGATGCTTTTATTTGACCCCCTCTCCCTCAGATTGACTAGCTGTTATTGAGAGGGTGTGGTGGCAGTAGGATATATAACCCTCCCTTTTATATCACACAGTCAGAAACAATAATACAATACAGACATATTGATAGTCCCCCTATGGTGACAGTCATAGTGATACTGTTCCTATAGTGTGCCCTCCTCAACAGGACCCTGGAATAAGGAAGCTGCCCCA
The DNA here is from genome assembly GCF_045791955.1 of Oncorhynchus clarkii lewisi. Classification (NCBI taxonomy): domain Eukaryota; kingdom Metazoa; phylum Chordata; class Actinopteri; order Salmoniformes; family Salmonidae; genus Oncorhynchus; species Oncorhynchus clarkii. The sequence goes on along the minus strand of NC_092149.1, from coordinate 2,467,494 downwards.
GACAGGGGGAAACGCAACCTGGGTAGGAGCTCTACTGATTGGCTGTAGAGGGGATGATCCACCTCCTCAGGATCTAAAATCTCAGGGTCTTACTTAACACATGACACATATGATCCCTTCTTTTACATGAGAGGACATGCATTCTGGCAGTCATGCTGGCAGCTCTTCCTGTATAACAAGCCCAACCCAGAGAGAGTCTTCACAGTCACCATGACAGAAGACTTCGTTCCTTCGGTGGTTGTTCAACATTTCTTTCACCAAAACAAACAAGCATGCCATAAAAATAGCTTTCTTTAGTTCTACTGACACGACCACACGGATTCCAGCTTTAGAAGGATCAGAGAGGAACAGAGAGGTACAGAGATGATCAGAGAGGTACAGAGGTACAGAGAGGTACAGAGGGGTACAGAGATGATCAGAGAGGTACAGAGATGATCAGAGAGGTACAGAGATGATCAGAGAGGTACAGAGATGATCAGAGAGGAACAGAGAGGAACAGAGAGGATCAGAGAGGAACAGAGAGGAACAGAGAGGATCAGAGAGGAACAGAGAGGATAAGAGAGGAACAGAGAGGATCAGAGAGGATAAGAGAGGAACAGAGAGGAACAGAGAGGAACAGAGAGGTACAGAGATGATCAGAGATGATCAGAGAGGAACAGAGAGGAACAGAGAGGAACAGAGAGGATCAGAGAGGATCAGAGAGGTACAGAGAGGATCAGAGAGGAACAGAGAGGATCAGAGAGGATCAGAGAGGAACAGAGAGGATAAGAGAGGAACAGAGAGGAACAGAGAGGATCAGAGAGGATCAGAGAGGAACAGAGAGGATCAGAGATGTACAGAGAGGATCAGAGAGGAACAGAGAGGATCAGAGAGGAACAGAGAGGAACAGAGAGGAACAGAGAAGAACAGAGAGGAACAGAGAGGAACAGAGAGGATCAGAGATGTACAGAGAGGAACCGAGAGGATCAGAGAGGTACAGAGAGGTACAGAGAGGATCAGAGAAGAACAGAGAGGTACAGAGAGGATCAGAGAGGTACAGAGAGGTACAGAGAGGATCAGAGATGTACAGAGAGGATCAGAGAGGTACAGAGAGGAACAGAGAGGAACAGAGAGGTACAGAGAGGTACAGAGAGGATCAGAGAAGAACAGAGAGGAACAGAGATGATCAGAGAGGAACAGAGATGATCAGAGAGGAACAGAGAGGAACAGAGAGGTACAGAGAGGAACAGAGAGGAACAGAGAGGTACAGAGAGGAAGAAAAGGTAAAGATAGGTTTTTAATTGTGTAGTCTGGTGTTTCTCTGGTGTTTCTCACACCAGCCGTTGGTTTGAGCCTTTAGCCAAGACAGCAGTGTGGAAGCTGGGCTCTGACCTCTACTATGATTGGCTGGTTCCCTTGGTAGACCGAGGCAGAGTGTGTGTGTGTGTGTGTGTGTGTGTGTGTGTGTGTGTGTGTTAGAATGTGGTGGTTCTGCTCTCTTCGAGGGTTGCTCTGGGAGAGAAAACCTTGGCTCCTTTCTGTTTTACCACCAGAGAAACAGATGACAGCCGCTGGTAGGAAACGCACGGTGGCTGGCCTTGATGCTCCCCAGCTGAAATCAGCAGCACTCAGAGGCAGTGCAGAGACATGCTGAGACACCTCTTAGCCATTACATGAGGACATTATCACACTCTAAAGGAGAAGATCCACTGAACTGGACATTGATGGATTCTATGTACCATCCAATTCACTATCCTAAGTGACTGGTATTATACTGGCGCTTCAATTGTATGAATGAATCGTCCACAACCCTCCCCTCTGTCTGCTCTGTAGTCGACTCTGAGAGACATTTTCCTTCCATTGTCCACAAACATTACATCTCCTCCTTCCTCTCATTGGTTGACAGCGGTCAGTGAGGTCCTCTCAAGTGGAGTCAGTGTGGGAGTGGTCAGTTAACAGGTGTATAGCAGGGTTAATAGTGGAGTCAGTGTGGGAGTGGTCAGTGTGGGAGTGGTCAGTTAACAGGTGTATACCAGGGTTAATAGTGAAGTCAGTGTGGGAGTGGTCAGTTAACAGGTGTACACCAGGGTTAATAGTGGAGTCAGTGTGGGAGTGGTCAGTCAACAGGTGTATACCAGGGTTAATAGTGGAGTCAGAGTGGGAGTGGTCAGTGTGGGAGTGGTCAGTGTGGGAGTGGTCAGTTAACAGGTGTATAGCAGGGTTAATAGTGGAGTCAGTGTGGGAGTGGTCAGTTAACAGGTGTATAGCAGGGTTAATAGTGGAGTCAGTGTGGGAGGGGTCAGTTAACAGGTGTATAGCAGGGTTAATAGTGGAGTCAGTGTGGGAGGGGTCAGTTAACAGGTGTATAGCAGGGTTAATAGTGGAGTCAGTGTGGGAGGGGTCAGTTAACAGGTGTATACCAAGGTTAATAGTGGAGTCAGTGTGGGAGTGTTCAGTTAACAGGTGTATAGCAGGGTTAATAGTGGAGTCAGTGTGGGAGTGGTCAGTGTGGGAGTGGTCAGTCAACAGGTGTATACCAGGGTTAATAGTGGAGTCAGTGTGGGAGTGGTCAGTGTGGGAGTGGTCAGTGTGGGAGTGGTCAGTGTGGGAGTGGTCAGTTAACAGGTGTATAGCAGGGTTAATAGTGGAGTCAGTGTGGGAGTGGTCAGTTAACAGGTGTATAGCAGGGTTAATAGTGGAGTCAGTGTGGGAGTGGTCAGTTAACAGGTGTATAGCAGGGTTAATAGTGGAGTCAGTGTGGGAGTGGTCAGTTAACAGGTGTATACCAGGGTTAATAGTGGAGTCAGTGTGGGAGTGGTCAGTTAACAGGTGTATAGCAGGGTTAATAGTGGAGTCAGTGTGGGAGGGGTCAGTTAACAGGTGTATAGCAGGGTTAATAGTGGAGTCAGTGTGGGAGTGGTCAGTTAACAGGTGTATACCAGGGTTAATAGTGGAGTCAGTGTGGGAGTGGTCAGTTAACAGGTGTATAACAGGGTTAATAGTGGAGTCAGTGTGGGAGTGGTCAGTGTGGGAGTGGTCAGTTAACAGGTGTATAGCAGGGTTAATAGTGGAGTCAGTGTGGGAGTGGTCAGTTAACAGGTGTATAGCAGGGTTAATAGTGGAGTCAGTGTGGGAGTGGTCAGTTAACAGGTGTATAGCAGGGTTAATAGTGGAGTCAGTGTGGGAGGGGTCAGTTAACAGGTGTATAGCAGGGTTAATAGTGGAGTCAGTGTGGGAGTGGTCAGTTAACAGGTGTATACCAGGGTTAATAGTGGAGTCAGTGTGGGAGTGGTCAGTTAACAGGTGTATAACAGGGTTAATAGTGGAGTCAGTGTGGGAGTGGTCAGTGTGGGAGTGGTCAGTTAACAGGTGTATAGCAGGGTTAATAGTGGAGTCAGTGTGGGAGTGGTCAGTTAACAGGTGTATAGCAGGGTTAATAGTGGAGTCAGTGTGGGAGTGGTCAGTGTGGGAGTGGTCAGTTAACAGGTGTATAACAGGGTTAATAGTGGAGTCAGTGTGGGAGTGGTCAGTGTGGGAGTGGTCAGTTAACAGGTGTATAGCAGGGTTAATAGCTGGCTAGCTAACACTGTACAGAGAAGAGAACGTCCAGGCCCTGTTCTGCTTCCAGACTGTCTGTCACTGTGAGTCCTCAGCCACGCCACCTGTCTACCCAGCTCTGAGGCGGAAGATGGGGTTGGGTTGAAGAGTGGAGGTGGGGACAGACTGTCAGCTGGTGCTGATGGATGGAGAGGTGTGCTTCTCAGGACTAATTAAAGGCCCCGACCTGTCGGCCAGCCAAGTCAGTCAGTCATTCACCCAGTCAAGTCAGTCAGTCAGCCAGACAGCCGGGGCCACCGTGGGGAATGTCCCTTCCTTTCATCATCTTCATCATACCGTAGACCTGGGTTCAAATACTATTTGAAAGTATTTCTAATACTTAAGCTGGGTATCATTGAGCTTGTCTTGGTGAAATGGAATCAGTCGAATAGTGGGAAAACCCACAAACCATGTGACACTCCAGACAGGCTAAAGAAAACGGTTCAAGTATTTTGAAATATTTCAAAATGACTTGAACCCAGGTCTGGCCTACACTTCCTCCTTCAGCTGTCACCTTCCAGTCGCCTGTCTTCAGGGATGACTCATTCATTATTACCAGAGCGGCTGGTCCTGTTCTCGTGTGTGTGTGTGTGTGTGTTTAGCAGGGAATGGGATCTGTCATCATGTATGTTTCTAAAGGACTTGTTAACGTAGCCCTTTCCTGCAGTCAATGACCAAAAGCTGTTTGGCCTCTTGGGTGGAATGTTATTCATATTTTTCAAAATGAATAAAGATTTTTGTTTTATCAACGACAAAAATCCAGTGTTTCTATGTTAAATAGTTTTGTGATATTTCAGTCTTCTGTGATGTATATTAAGTGTAATATTGGGATGGAATCTCAAATTGAATACATTTCTAACTATTATATATATATATATTTAATCCCATAACCATGTGTGTGAGGTGTATACTTTTGTTTCAAAGTAGATTTGTGTCAGACTACCCAGAACCACTCTGTGTCAGACTACCAACAGTCACTCTGTGTCAGACTACCAACAGTCACTCTGTGTCAGACTACCAACAGTCACTCTGTGTCAGACTACCAACAGTCACTCGGTGTCAGACTACCAACAGTCACTCTGTGTCAGACTATCAACAGTCACTCTGTGTCAGACTACCAACAGTCACTCTGTGTCAGACTACCAACAGTCACTCTGTGTCAGACTACCAACAGTCACTCTGTGTGACCCTGATTTAGCCCACTGCAATAAAAGGTTAAAACCAGTTTTGTGGGCGGGTGGGTATTTGGTTTGTGACACTCTAGTCATGGCTAGTCAATGTCTCATGTCTTCTTCCTCTACTTAACTAGTCATGGCTAGTCAATGTCTTCTTCCTCTCCTTAACTAGTCATGGCTAGTCAATGTCTCATGTCTGGTTTGGGAGCAGAAGTAGTTGTCGTTCCTCTGAGGAGAAATCACAGTTCATTGGCCTCATCAAAGAAGCATCGGTATATTGGTATATCTGTCTCTCTGTCTCTCTCTCTATCACCCAGTGCATCCAGGGTGAAGCCAAGCCATAAACCACACACTTTCTCTGCCAGCCAGCCTCCCTCCCTCCCCTCCCTCCCTCCCTGCCTCCCACCTCTTCTGCTTACTGGTAGAAAACAGAGGTTATTCAGTTCACCTCCACAGCTGCCTATTGCAGGTCTGCCAGTCCACAGACAGTGTCAAGTGGAGACTAGTGTCTGTCTTTGTCCCTGTCCCATATGGCACCCTATTCCCTATTTAGTACACTACCTTGGAACAGGGCCCCTTGTAAAAGAGACATTGGTCTCAATGGGACTCCCTGCCTAAATAAAGGTTACATTTAGGGAATAGGGTCTCAATGGGACTCCCTGCCTAAATAAAGATTACATTTAGGGAATAGGGTCTCAATGGGACTCCCTGCCTAAATAAAGGTTACATGTAGGGAATAGGGTCTCAATGGGACTCCCTGCCTAAATAAAGATTACATTTAGGGAATAGGGTCTCAATGGGACACCCTGCCTAAATAAAGGTTACATGTAGGGAATAGGGTCTCAATGGGACTCCCTGCCTAAATAAAGATTACATTTAGGGAATAGGGTGGTATTTGGGACCCGTATCAGAAGAGACACAGGGTGACAGTGTTGACAGACTGCTGATAGGTCAGATTCCCTGCCTGGTCTCCATGTTGACAGACTGCTGATAGGTCAGATTCCCTGCCTGGTCTCTGTGTTGACAGACTGCTGATAGGTCAGATTCCCTGCCTGGTCTCTGTGTTGACAGACTGCTGATAGGTCAGATTCCCTGCCTGGTCTCCGTGTTGACAGACTGCTGATAGGTCAGATTCCCTGCCTGGTCTCCATGTTGACAGACTGCTGATAGGTCAGATTCCCTGCCTGGTCTCCATGTTGACAGACTGCTGACACAGACTGCTGATAGGTCAGATTCCCTGCCTGGTCTCCATGTTGACAGACTGCTGACACAGACTGCTGATAGGTCAGATTCCCTGCCTGGTCTCCATGTTGACAGACTGCTGACACAGACTGCTGATAGGTCAGATTCCCTGCCTGGTCTCCATGTTGACAGACTGCTGATAGGTCAGATTCCCTGCCTGGTCTCCATGTTGACAGACTGCTGATAGGTCAGATTCCCTGCCTGGTCTCCATGTTGACAGACTGCTGATAGGTCAGATTCCCTGCCTGGTCTCCATGTTGACAGACTGCTGATAGGTCAGATTCCCTGCCTGGTCTCCATGTTGACAGACTGCTGATAGGTCAGATTCCCTGCCTGGTCTCCATGTTGACAGACTGCTGATAGGTCAGATTCCCTGCCTGGTCTCCGTGTTGACAGACTGCTGATAGGTCAGATTCCCTGCCTGGTCTCCGTGTTGACAGACTGCTGATAGGTCAGATTCCCTGCCTGGTCTCCGTGTTGACAGACTGCTGATAGGTCAGATTCCCTGCCTGGTCTCCGTGCTGATAGGTCAGATTCCCTGCCTGGTCTCCGTGTTGACAGAATGGCTGCATGGACCAGGGGGAGTTCTGTTACCCCTCGGCCCTAACTCTAGAACACCAGAGTTCTGTTACCCCTCTGCCCCACAACACCAGAGTTCTGTTACCTCTCTGCCCCAGAACACCAGAGTTCTGTTACCTCTCTGCCCCACAACACCAGAGTTCTGTTACCTCTCTGCCCCAGAACACCAGAGTTCTGTTACCTCTCTGCCCCAGAACACCAGAGTTCTGTTACCCCTCTGCCCCAGAACACCAGAGTTCTGTTACCCCTCGGCCCCAGAACACCAGAGTTCTGTTACCTCTCTGCCCCAGAACACCAGAGTTCTGTTACCCCTCTGCCCCAGAACACCAGAGTTCTGTTACCCCTCTGCCCCAGAGAGAGAATAATCTGGCCTATCTGTGTGTGTGTGTGTGTGTGTGTATGTGTGTGTGTGTGTGTGTGTGTATGTGTGTGTGTGAGTGTGTATGTGTGTGCGTGAGTGTGTGTGTGTGTGAGTGTGAGAGAGTGTGTGTGTGTGTGCGTGCGTGTGAGAGCGTGCGTGTGTGTGAGCGTGTGTGTGTGTGTGTTCCTCTGTGCCTCTGGCTCCAGCCCTCTAATTAGCTGTAGATAGTAGGCTGTATGCTGCAATGCAGTGGTTCATATCGTTCTATCTCATGGTTCAGCCCACGGGGATGGGGAACATCTGTGTACCATATATCATACACACAGGGTTATCTGCCAGTCTAAACACAGCCAGGCAGCCAGCCAGCCAGTCAACCAGCCAGGCCCTGGTAATTACAAACTAGGACCGGGTTAGAGATCAAGATCTTATGGCTGGGATATCACCAGCATGATCTGGAATCTGCAACATTTTGTCTATGCTGAACGCCCCCCCCCCCCCCCCGCTGCCTGCCTAGTGAACTGCTGCCTGCCTAGTGAACTGCTGCCTGCCTAGTGAACTGCTGCCTGCCTAGTGAACAAAATACTCTCCTAGTTCTGTTCTCAAGTGTTTCTTTGTTTCTATGGAAACGTGGCCAGCCTTTCCTAAGGCTGATTTTCAGTTTCACTGACGGACTGGCAGTTGGTTGGTTGGTTGGTTGGTTGGCAGTAGGTTCATCTGTAACTAATCTGTAACGTGACGTAATGGGATTGAGACACTAACACTGTGATGACCTGACGCAACTCTGGGAACTGAGCGACCTGGGTTCAAACGCTATTCGAAATCGTTCAAAGAGTTTGAGCGTTCGCTCTCGTCTGTCTGTAGTGGGATACTATCTATTCAACCAGGGGCAAAACACATCGACACCAAGGTCTCACAATACAGAAAACTCAATTATACACCATTTAAAACACAAAGTAGCAAATATTATATACACAATAAACAATGTAAAAATCCCTATCCTTTCTCCTAAACTGACCCAGAGACAACAACACATCCAAATGAACCGTTACATGATAGGGGCCTGGTAGGAAAACACGTGGATTCTCCAGTATTAACCAATCCTGTGATCTAGTGTTGTAAATCCCAGTTACTATACTTCAACAATGATGTGTTGAGTAAATTGGTAGTTTAATGAGTAAGTCTTTATAAACAACAACAGAATAATGAAGTGATGTGTTGAGTAAATTGGTAGTTTAATGAGTAAGTCTTTATAAACAACAACAGAATGATGATGTGATGTGTTGAGTAAATTGGTAGTTTAATGAGTAAGTCTTTATAAACAACAACAGAATAATGATGTGATGTGTTGTTTTTAGCGACATCCAACCCAACCTGTTGATAAAGGATGCAGTGGTGACTGTCAAAGCTGTCAGGTGTTTATAAACACGATGTGCGATATGATCAATGGTGTCCAAGGTCTTCAAAACGCTGGGCGCTACATTCATGTATATAATATCACCATCATCTATAACAGGAATGACTGTAGACTGAATGATCTGGGTTCTACTATTTAATGAATGGCCCTATTCTATTTAATGAAAGGCCTTGTTCTACTTTTTTAATGAAAGGCCCTGTTCCTATAGAAGAAGCACAACTTAATGCTTCATTTCTTGAATAACTCGTCAACATGCTTTTTTTTTTTAAAAGATAGCTTTTTCGTCAATCCAGATGCCCAGATATTTATAGACGGGGGGGACACGATCAATGGGAGCACCATCTAACGTACTTATGCACAAATCATCAGTTATATTTTTTACATGGTTTTAAAAATAACATAACTTGGTTTTCCTTGGATTTTAGTACCCTTCTTCAGGTCAACCGAGGCTTTCTGCAAGCTAGTAAAAGCAGATTGAAGAGTCAACAGAGCCTGAGCTGACGTAGGCGGCAGTAGCGTATACAACAGTGTCATCTGCGTACAGACGGAAGTTACAGTGTTGTGCAGATAGACCGATGCTGTTAATATAAACAGTGAAAAGAACTTGGACCAAGAATCGAACCCTGTGGGACACCTTCTGTTATGTTGGCTAGATTTACAGTTTTGGGACTATTCTATTGGTTCCATTAAGCTAGGCAGGTATAATCAAGCCCAGATAAAGTATTGGAAATGATTTCGAATATTATTTGAACCCAGGTCTGGCCTTGTGCTTCTCAGCTGTGCCGTAAGTAATTATGGCATAGGGTTACTTACTGTAGCAGGACAGACAGACAGACAGACAGACACTCCTCTTTAAAACAACATGGTCTCATGGTCTCTGAATGCCAGGAATCACATGAGAGAGATTTCAGACGTGAGGCTACAGCCTTGTTGACAGTTGTCTATGAATGTTACAAGGCAACACTAGACCGACAGTAGAGCTGGCTTGGTTCTGCTTTACTTGGCAATGGCAGCATCACAGGTGTCATAGGTGGCAATAGGCATTAGGGAATCTGGGGTTTAACCAGGGGTACTGAATGGTTATTTTAGGTCATGCCGTTGCTCTGAACGATCACGTTCTCTAGAGACAAAGCAGCTAGCCTATTGCGTCCATCCTCTAGTAGTATGTCACATGACCTCTGTAAACCAATCCCTCTTATACCTACTGTAACCCTTCATCACTAGTCTTCTCGAAACCTCTTCTGTCACCAACATGGTCACATAACACAGAAAGGGACTGGAAAAGGAATCTGTGGAGGGTGAGGACAGCTGTGCTTTCAAGAGAGAGAGAGAGACCCTGTCTGCTCTGCTCTCTGTTGTGATGCAGAGAGAGACCCTGTCTGCTCTGCTCTCTGTCGTGATGCAGAGAGAGACCCTGTCTGCTCTGCTCTCTGTCGTGATGCAGAGAGAGACCCTGTCTGCTCTGCTCTCTGTCGTGATGCAGAGAGAGACCCTGTCTGCTCTGCTCTCTGTCGTGATGCAAAGAGAGACCCTGTCTGCTCTGCTCTCTGTCGTGATGCAGAGAGAGACCCTGTCTGCTCTGCTCTCTGTCGTGATGCAGAGAGAGACCCTGTCTGCTCTGCTCTCTGTCGTGATGCAGAGAGAGACCCTGTCTGCTCTGCTCTCTGTCGTGATGCAGAGAGAGACCCTGTCTGCTCTGCTCTCTGTCGTGATGCAGAGAGAGACCCTGTCTGCTCTGCTCTCTGTCGTGATGCAGAGAGAGACCCTGTCTGCTCTGCTCTCTGTCGTGATGCAGAGAGAGACCCTGTCTGCTCTGCTCTCTGTCGTGATGCAGAGAGAGACCCTGTCTGCTCTGCTCTCTGTCGTGATGCAGAGAGAGACCCTGTCTGCTCTGCTCTCTGTCGTGATGCAGAGAGAGACCCTGTCTGCTCTGCTCTCTGTCGTGACGCTCCATTGAGCCACATCAGGTTAGGAATGCGTGGTAGGCTGCACTACTAGAATGGGTTCTTATGCTGTCCACATAGGAGAACCCTTTGAAGAACCCTTTTTGGTTCCTAGTAGAACCCTTTTGGTTCCAGGGAGAACCCTTTTGGTTCTGGGTAATGTAAAAACCCTTTCCGCAGAGGGTTCTACCTGGAACCAAAAAGGTTCTACCATCAACAAAAAAGGATTTTGGAACCCTTTTTTCTCAGTGTTGTTGTTGGGTATTAAAAACACTGCAGCATCTCTGGCCAGATATCAGAGTGTGGTGGGTTGGTTGTTGGGTATTAAACACTGCAGCATCTCTGGCCAGATATCAGATGTGTGGTAGGCTGGTTACTGGGTATTAAACACTGCAGCATCTCTGCCCAGATATCAGATGTGTGGTAGGTTGGTTGTTGGGTATTAAAACACTGCAGCATCTCTGGCCAGATATCAGATGTGTGGTAGGTTGGTTGTTGGGTATTAAACACTGCAGCATCTCTGCCCAGATATCAGATGTGTGGTAGGCTGGTTACTGGGTATTAAACACTGCAGCATCTCTGGCCAGATATCAGATGACCATGTTGCTGTAGCCAGGCACTGGGAGCGGTGGTCTCAGGCATTGGGAGAAAACTGGAGGACTCCGTCCTGAATGGCACCCTTACAGAGCGCAATCACAGGGCTCTGGTCAAAAGTAGTGCACTAAATAGGGAATAGAGTGTTGTTTTGGTCGTAAACTTAGTTATCTGTTTATGCAAGCAGGTAGATGCAGGACAGTTGCTCATCTTTTGCATAGCAACACGTTCTGCTGTGGTCTGATGTGCTCTAGTCTAGCCCTGATTATACCCAGGCTGTGGTGGTCTGATGTGATCCCATGCTCTAGTCTAGCCCTGATTATACCCAGGCTGTGGTGGTCTGATGTGATCCCATGCTCTAGTCTAGCCCTGATTATACCCAGGCTGTGGTGGTCTGATGTGATCCCATGCTCTAGTCTAGCCCTGATTATACCCAGGCTGTGGTGGTCTGATGTGATCCCATGCTCTAGTCTAGCCCTGATTATACCCAGGCTGTGGTGGTCTGATGTGATCCCATGCTCTAGTCTAGCCCTGATTATACCCAGGCTGTGGTGGTCTGATGTGATCCCATGCTCTAGTCTAGCCCTGATTATACCCAGGCTGTGGTGGTCTGATGTGATCCCATGCTCTAGTCTAGCCCTGATTATACCCAGGCTGTGGTGGTCTGATGTGATCCCATGCTCTAGTCTAGCCCTGATTATACCCAGGCTGTGGTGGTCTGATGTCATACCCAGGCTGTGGTGGTCTGATGTGATCCCATGCTCTAGTCTAGCCCTGATTATACCCAGGCTGTGGTGGTCTGATGTCATACCCAGGCTGTGGTGGTCTGATGTGATCCCATGCTCTAGTCTAGCCCTGATTATACCCAGGCTGTGGTGGTCTGATGTGATCCCATGCTCTAGTCTAGCCCTGATTATACCCAGGCTGTGGTGGTCTGATGTGATCCCAGGCTCTAGTCTAGCCCTGATTATACCCAGGCTGTGGTGGTCTGATGTCATACCCAGGCTGTGGTGGTCTGATGTGATCCCATGCTCTAGTCTAGCCCTGATTATACCCAGGCTGTGGTGGTCTGATGTGATCCCATGCTCTAGTCTAGCCCTGATTATACCCAGGCTGTGGTCTGATGTGATCCCATGCTCTAGTCTAGCCCTGATTATACCCAGGCTGCGGTGGTCTGATGTGATCCCATGCTCTAGTCTAGCCCTGATTATACCCAGGCTGCGGTGGTCTGATGTGATCCCATGCTCTAGTCTAGCCCTGATTATACCCGGGCTGCGGTGGTCTGATGTGATCCCATGCTCTAGTCTAGCCCTGATTATACCCGGGCTGCGGTGGTCTGATGTGATCCCATGCTCTAGTCTAGCCCTGATTATACCCGGGCTGCGGTGGTCTGATGTGATCCCATGCTCTAGTCTAGCCCTGATTATACCCGGGCTGCAGTGGTCTGATGTGATCCCATGCTCTAGTCTAGCCCTGATTATACCCAGGCTGTGGTGGTCTGATGTGATCCCATGCTCTAGTCTAGCCCTGATTATACCCAGGCTGTGGTGGTCTGATGTCATACCCAGGCTGTGGTGATCTGATGTGATCCCATGCTCTAGTCTAGCCCTGATTATACCCAGGCTGTGGTGGTCTGATGTCATACCCAGGCTGTGGTGATCTGATGTGATCCCATGCTCTAGTCTAGCCCTGATTATACCCAGGCTGTGGTGATCTGATGTGATACCCAGGCTGTGGTGGTCTGATGTGATCCCATGCTGTGGTGGTCTGATGTGATACCCAGGCTGTGGTGGTCTGATGTGATACCCAGGCTGTGGTGGTCTGATGTGATCCCATGCTCTAGTCTAGCCCTGATTATACCCAGGCTGTGGTGGTCTGATGTGATCCCATGCTCTAGTCTAGCCCTGATTATACCCAGGCTGCTGTGGTGGTCTGATGTGATACCCAGGCTGTGGTGGTCTGATGTGATACCCAGGCTGTGGTGGTCTGATGTGATCCCATGCTCTAGTCTAGCCCTGATTATACCCGGGCTGTGGTGGTCTGATGTGATACCCAGGCTGTGGTGGTCTGATGTGATACCCAGGCTGTGGTGGTCTGATGTGATCCCATGCTCTAGTCTAGCCCTGATTATACCCGGGCTGCGGTGGTCTGATGTGATCCCATGCTCTAGTCTAGCCCTGATTATACCCGGGCTGCGGTGGTCTGATGTGATCCCATGCTCTAGTCTAGCCCTGATTATACCCGGGCTGCTGTGGTCTGATGTGATCCCATGCTCTAGTCTAGCCCTGATTATACCCGGGCTGCGGTGGTCTGATGTGATCCCATGCTCTAGTCTAGCCCTGATTATACCCGGGCTGCGGTGGTCTGATGTCATACCCAGGCTGTGGTGGTCTGATGTGATACCCAGGCTGTGGTGGTCTGATGTGATCCCATGCTCTAGTCTAGCCCTGATTATACCCGGGCTGTGGTGGTCTGATGTGATCCCATGCTCTAGTCTAGCCCTGATTATACCCGGGCTGTGGTGGTCTGATGTGATACCCAGGCTGCGGTGGTCTGATGTCATACCCAGGCTGTGGTGATCTGATGTGATACCCAGGCTGTGGTGGTCTGATGTGATCCCATGCTGTGGTGGTCTGATGTGATACCCAGGCTGTGGTGGTCTGATGTGATACCCAGGCTGTGGTGGTCTGATGTTATCCCATGCTCTAGTCTAGCCCTGATTATACCCAGGCTGTGGTGGTCTGATGTGATACCCAGGCTGTGGTGGTCTGATGTGATCCCATGCTCTAGTCTAGCCCTGATTATACCCAGGCTGTGGTGGTCTGATGTGATCCCATGCTCTAGTCTAGCCCTGATTTTACCCAGGCTGTGGTGGTCTAATGTGATCCCATGCGATCCCTCCCTCCCTTTGAGGAAGGAGAAAGGCACACTGGTGTCACTATAATGTCACCTCAGTGTTAAATGTCCCCAGTTAACCACTGAATCTCAGTCACTCTGTAGTCTTTCTGCCTGGCCACCACTTCTCCTATCGTGTCCTATCTAGCCTGCAGTCACTCTGTAGTCTTTCTGCCTGGCCACCACTTACTTCTCCTAGCGTGTCCTATCTAGCCTGCTGATATTTGCTGTATAGCCTAATGTGTCTCTTCTACACAAATAAATATCATTAAAAACACATATAATTTCAGTAGTGCCTGACTCACATGCTATAATCCTTAGATAGCAGTGACCCAGATATCAGTGAAGGAGATCTCTACTGTAAACAGCATTAGATCTAGCTGTCGTGTTTTATTGGTCATAAACACAGACACACACACAGGAAAGAGAATAGTGTAGTTGTTGTAGTAGAACTGAGGAGAGAGAGAGAGAGACAGAGAATGAGTGAGTGGATGTTGAAGGAGAGGAGAGCAGCGGTTCTCTCTGTGCGGCCTGCTGCAATGCACAGACACACACAGGAAAGAGAATAGTGTAGTTGTAGTAGTAGACCTGAAGAGAGAGAGAGAGAGACAGAGAATGAGTGAGTGGATGTTGAAGGAGAGGAGAGCAGCGGTTCTCTCTGTGCGGCCTGCTGCAATGCACAGATAATCACAGACCTTTTACGTCACAGACATTAATAACAACAGATAGCCATGACTTCCATAAATCAGCTGCCTGACAAACAGCCCCCTACTCCCTATTTTGTGCTACTTTTCACCAGGGTCGATAGGGCTCTGGTCAAAAGTAGTGTACTATGTGTGGGAATATGGTGGCCATTGGGACACTAGACATCAACTGACTCTGGCTGGGAGGGACCACACGGCAACCACCTGGCAACCGGAGCTCACCTGAGTACCTGAGTTGAGGAAAACACTGAGCGTGCGTCCTAAACAACACCGTATTCCCTTCCAGCCATGACAGGAAGGTCTGGTGCCAGCTTCGTTTAGCAAGGGATTGGACTGACTTTCACAGGGGTCCGTCTGTGTTTTGTGAGAGACTGACAGCGGATTACGCCACAGGCTGTAATTCCTCTCCGCTGAAACACGGATTATACTGTAATACACTTCAGTCAAAGACTGTTGTAATGAATGTTGTAACTAAGCCACATAGTAGTAGTAGCAGTAGCACCAGTAGTAGTAGTAGTAGCAGCAGTACCAGTAGCAATAGTACAAGTAGTAGTAGCAGTAGTACCAGTAGTAGTAGTAGTAGCAGTAGTAGTAGTAGTACCAGTAGTAGTACTAGTAGTACCATTAGTAGTAGTAGTACTAGTAGTAGTAGTAGTAGTACCAGTAGTAGTACTAGTAGTACCATTAGTAGTAGTAGTACTAGTAGTACCATTAGTAGTATTACCAGTAGTAGTAGCAGTAGTACCAGTAGTAGTACCAGTAGTAGTAGCAGTAGTACCATTAGTAGTAGTACCAGTAGTAGTAGCAGTAGTACCAGTAGTAGTACCAGTAGTAGCACCAGTAGTAGTAGTAGTACCACCAGTAGTAGTAGTAGTACCAGTACCAGTAGTAGTAGTAGTAGCAGCAGTACCAGTAGCAGTAGTACCAGTAGTAGTAGCAGTAGTACCAGTAGTAGTACCAGTAGTAGTAGTAGTACCAGTAGTAGTACCATTAGTAGTAGTAGTAGTAGTAGTAGTACCATTAGTAGTAGTAGTATTAGTAGTAGTAGTAGTAGTAGTAATAGTACCATTAGTAGTAGTAGTAGTAGTAGTAGTACTAACAGTAGTAGTAGTAGTAGTAGTAACAGTAGTAGTAGTAGTAGTAGTAGTAGTATTAATATAGTATCTGTCCTCTGTGGTATTCTAATAGAGTAGTAAACCATAGAGAAGTGTATAACAGCATAAAGCAGCCATATCTGTTAGTGTGTCTGAATACTGATCACACGGAGACTAAGTACCAGTACTAGAAGGCTCTGTGCTCCAGTATCATCTGATAGACCACAGAGAAGTGTAGTGTCAACAGCTACATCTGTGTTAGTGTGACTGCCACTGTAGTGGTGGTGCTGAATACTGATCACACAGACTAAACAGGTCTGCAGCATCCATCAGACCAGGAGACAGACAGGCAGCCTGTCTCTGTCACATGACGTCAGGAGACAGACAGGCAGCCTCTTGTCACATGACATCAGGAGACAGACAGGCAGCCTGTCTCTGTCACATGACGTCAGGAGACAGACAGGCAGCCTCTGTCACATGACATCAGGAGACAGACAGGCAGCCTCTCTCTGTCACATGACGTCAGGAGACAGACAGGCAGACTCTCTCTGTCACATGACATCAGGAGACAGACAGGCAGCATCCATCAGACCAGGAGACAGACAGGCAGACTCTGTCACATGACATCAGGAGACAGACAGGCAGCCTCTGTCACATGACATCAGGAGACAGACAGGCAGCCTCTGTCACATGACGTCAGGAGACAGACAGGCAGCCTCTGTCACATGACATCAGGAGACAGACAGGCAGCCTCTGTCACATGACGTCAGGAGACAGACAGGCAGCCTCTGTCACATGACGTCAGGAGACAGACAGGCAGCCTCTCTCTGTCACATGACGTCAGGAGACAGACAGGCAGCCCCTCTCTGTCACATGACGTCAGGAGACAGACAGGCAGCCTCTCTCTGTCACATGACATCAGGAGACAGACAGGCAGACTCTCTCTGTCACATGACGTCAGGAGACAGACAGGAGCCTCTGTCACATGACGTCAGGAGACAGACAGGCAGCCTCTCTCTGTCACATGACGTCAGGAGACAGACAGGCAGCCTCTCTCTGTCACATGACATCAGGAGACAGACAGGCAGCCTCTCTCTGTCACATGACGTCAGGAGACAGACAGGCAGCCTCTCTCTGTCACATGACATCAGGAGACAGACAGGCAGCCTCTCTCTGTCACATGACATCAGGAGACAGACAGGCAGCCTCTCTCTGTCACATGACATCAGGAGACAGACAGGCAGCCTCTCTCTGTCACATGACGTCAGGAGACAGACGGGCAGCCTCTCTCTGTCACATTACATCAGGAGACAGACAGGCAGCCTCTCTCTGTCACATGACATCAGGAGACAGACAGGCAGCCTCTCTCTGTCACATGACATCAGGAGACAGACGGGCAGCCTCTCTCTGTCACATGACATCAGGAGACAGACAGGCAGCCTCTCTCTGTCACATGACGTCAGGAGACAGACAGGCAGCCTCTCTCTGTCACATGACGTCAGGAGACAGACAGGCAGCCTCTCTCTGTCACATGACATCAGGAGACAGACAGGCAGCCTCTCTCTGTCACATGACATCAGGAGACAGACAGGCAGCCTCTCTCTGTCACATGACATCAGGAGACAGACGGGCAGCCTCTCTCTGTCACATGACGTCAGGAGACAGACGGGCAGCCTCTCTCTGTCACATGACATCAGGAGACAGACAGGCAGCCTCTCTCTGTCACATGACATCAGGAGACAGACAGGCAGCCTCTCTCTGTCACATGACGTCAGGAGACAGACAGGAGCCTCTGTCACATGACGTCAGGAGACAGACGGGCAGCCTCTCTCTGTCACATGACGTCAGGAGACAGACAGGCAGCCTCTCTCTGTCACATGACATCAGGAGACAGACAGGCAGCCTCTCTCTGTCACATGACGTCCTAAACAGCACCTTATTCGTCATATAGTCCAGTGGTCATTTCACTCCTGATTTCACACATTTAACATGGCTGTGACGTATTGAGAACAGTCAACTGTTTCCACATAAACGGAGGCGTAGTCACAGCATCACATGTTATGTAGGTAAAGTGTTGGGCCAGTTGGAGAGTCTGGCTACTTACTGCAGGGCAGACAATAACTGGTGTCTCATCACATGTTATGTAGGTAAAGCGTTGGGCCAGTTGGAGAGTCTGGCTACTTACTGCAGGGCAGACAATAACTGGTGTCTCATCACATGTTATGTAGGTAAAGCGGTGGGCCATTTGGCAGGCAGAGTCTGGCTACTTACTGCAGGGCAGACAATAACTGGTGTCTCATCACATGTTATGTAGGTAAAGCGTTGGGCCATTTGGCAGGCAGAGTCTGGCTACTTACTGCAGGGCAGACAATAACTGGTGTCTCATCACATGTTATGTAGGTAAAGCGTTGGGCCATTTGGCAGGCAGAGTCTGGCTACTTACTGCAGGGCAGACAATAACTGGTGTCTCATCACATGTTATGTAGGTAAAGCGGTGGGCCATTTGGCAGGCAGAGTCTGGCTACTTACTGCAGGGCAGACAATAACTGGTGTCTCATCACATGTTATGTAGGTAAAGCGTTGGGCCATTTGGCAGGCAGAGTCTGGCTACTTACTGCAGGGCAGACAATAACTGCTGTCAGCTTCCCCTCTCTAGGGCTCTTCAATGAGACAGACAGGCAGCCTCTCTCTGTCACATGACAGCTGTCTCTTCAACGTCAAGCCTGCTACTCTTATTCATTCTTAAGTAATGTTACGGGGCTGAAAATGAGTCCGACTGCACCCAGCTACAAGGCTGACAGCAACCACTTTAAATGACCATCACACAAAACAGCAGTGTTTGATATGAGGATGATGATGGCTAAGCATTAATATGAATGGGGGACAATCCTCATCGACTGCCTTGCCTTCACTGCAGCACACACACACACACAGAGAGAGATAAATGACCGTATGAATTCTGCCCGGATACAGATGATGCAGATGCTGCCATCATTTGAGAGGAGCGGGTGGATAATATGTAGGTCAGGGAGAGGATTTCTCTCCTCCAGACTGATGTCATTTCACCCATTGACTTGACTGGCAGATTGACTACCCCATCACTGTACTGTCAACCGTGTGGAAGACAGTCCAATTATCACATCGACCAATCCAGGGGTTGGAAATACGGACATTTCAACCCCACCCCCCCTGTACATTCTGGGGATTTTATCATAAGATCAGCTCATCATTCTTCCTCAGTTCATTCAAAGCTGTCCAGACGGGCTAGAAGTGACAGTTTCAATCACATTCACTCTGGACTTCAGGCCAAACACGTAGAGCATGTTGAGAATGAACCTTTATTAGACTGGACCATGAACCGTTAGACACTGCATCTCAGTGCTAGAGGCATCACTACAGTCCCTGGTTCAAATCCAGGCTGTATCACATCCGGCCCGTGGTTGGGAGTCCCATAGGGCGGCGTACTATTGGCCCAGCGTCGTCCAGGTTTGGCCGGGGTAGGCCGTCATTGTAAATAGGAATTTGTTCTTTACTGACTTGCCAAGTTAAATAAAGGTTACATTTAAACAATTCAATTAAAATGAGGGCCTGAATTACGTGGAGGATTCGTGAAGACAGGAATCAGGATAAGTGGAGGTCTAGCCGACATTTCAAGGGTAGTAAAATCTTGAAGTCCAACTACCTCCAAAGAAATAAATCAGCATTTAACCATGCTTATCTCCTCATGTCAGGGTCGTAGAACCAGGTACAGTCCTGACTGACCTGAGAGAACAACTATGGGCCATTCCATCCATGTCAGGGTAGTAGAATCAGAACTGGGTACAGTCCTGACTGACCTGAGATAACAACTACGGGCCATTCCATCCATGTCAAGGGTAGTAGAACCAGGTAGAACCAGGTACAGTCCTGACTGACGCATGAGCAGATATCACCTGAGACTACTACTGTCTGCCTCCTGCCTGCCTGGAGTTAGATAAATACTGCTGGAGATATGAATGATTGGCAGACAAGAGGAGGGGAGAGAGAGAGAGAGAGAGAGAGAGAGAGAGAGAGAGAGAGGAGAGAGTGGGACAAAGAGAGAGAGAGAGAGAGTATACTCGGTGACATACTGGATACTAGAAATTTATTTTTTTCTGTCTGTGTTAGTGGATCAGGAGCCCTGTCCCCAAGGTGGTCAACCAGCCCAGATAACAGGCCTCATCTGTCTGTGTTAGTGGATCAGGATCCCTGTCCCCAAGGTGATCAACCAGCCCAGATAACAGGCCTCATCTGTCTGTGTTAGTGGATCAGGATCCCTGTCCCCAAGGTGGTCAACCAGCCCAGATAACAGGCCTCATCTGTCTGTGTTAGTGGATCAGGATCCCTGTCCCCAAGGTGGTCAACCAGCCCAGATAACAGGCCTCATCTGTCTGTGTTAGTGGATCAGGAGCCCTGTCCCCAAGGTGGTCAACCAGCCCAGATAACAGGCCTCATCTGTCTGTGTTAGTGGATCAGTAGCCCTGTCCCCAAGGTGGTCAACCAGTCCAGATAACAGGCCTCCTCTGTCTGTGTTAGTGGATCAGGAGCCCTGTCCCCAAGGTGGTCAACCAGCCCAGATAACAGGCCTCATCTGTCTGTGTTAGTGGATCAGGATCCCTGTCCCCAAGGTGGTCAACCAGCCCAGATAACAGGCCTCATCTGTCTGTGTTAGTGGATCAGTAGCCCTGTCCCCAAGGTGGTCAACCAGTCCAGATAACAGGCCTCCTCTGTCTGTGTTAGTGGATCAGGAGCCCTGTCCCCAAGGTGGTCAACCAGCCCAGATAACAGGCCTCATCTGTCTGTGTTAGTGGATCAGGAGCCCTGTCCCCAAGGTGATCAACCAGCCCAGATAACAGGCCTCATCTGTCTGTGTTAGTGGATCAGGATCCCTGTCCCCAAGGTGGTCAACCAGCCCAGATAACAGACCTCATCTGTCTGTGTTAGTGGATCAGGAGCCCTGTCCCCAAGGTGGTCAACCAGCCCAGATAACAGGCCTCATCTGTCTGTGTTAGTGGATCAGTAGCCCTGTCCCCAAGGTGGTCAACCAGCCCAGATAACAGACCTCATCTGTCTGTGTTAGTGGATCAGGAGCCCTGTCCCCAAGGTGGTCAACCAGCCCAGATAACAGACCTCATCTGTCTGTGTTAGTGGATCAGGAGCCCTGTCCCCAAGGTGGTCAACCAGCCCAGATAACAGGCCTCCTCTGTCTGTGTTAGTGGATCAGGAGCCACGGTTCAGGTAATGTCTGTGGAGTAGGTCTACCGTGAACCAGATAACAGGCACAGACACACACACAGACAGAGACACAGACACAGACACACACAGACACAGACAGACAGACACAGAGACAGACAGACACACACACAGACACACACACAGACACACAAACACACACACACACAGACACACACACAGACACACACACACACACTAAACCCTTTACATTCTCAACTCTAGATAGAGGAGGATAAAACCACACAGGGAAATGGAATCATGATGCTGGTCACATATTGGAATGGCTTTATGTTCAGGGATTTTTCTACCATTGAAATCCTAAGCATTTTTGGGGGAAAAAACACTTTCAGTGTAAACTTAAACAACTAAAACCAGATATAAAGTATGTAGAAAAGATAATGGAGTTATATATTTAAAAAATATTTAAAAAATCTTTGAGAAATAACAATCACCAAAATAAAAGCTAGTCGGGGAGAATTGAAAATTGCAAAAACAATGTTTTAGCAGTGTTGATTTTGTTGTTATGTTTGAGCAAAAGAACACAGAATTAGCCATTTTAAAAATGCAGGAAACTAGCTTTAAAACGACAACATTTTCTCTCAACTCCATGGAGAAACGTGTAGAATTGCAGCGCCAGGACGAGGGCCTCTAGAATGTTCTCTACAGCGCCAGGACGAGGGCCTCTAGAATGTTCTCTACAGCCCCAGGACGAGGGCCTCTAGAATGTTCTCTACAGCCCCAGGACGAGGGCCTCTAGAATGTTCTCTACAGCCCCAGGACGAGGGCCTCTAGAATGTTCTCTACAGCCCCAGGACGAGGGCCTCTAGAATGTTCTCTACAGCCCCAGGACGAGGGCCTCTAGAATGTTCTCTACAGCGCCAGGACGAGGGCCTCTAGAATGTTCTCTACAGAGCGAGGACGAGGGCCTCTAGAATGTTCTCTACAGCTCCAAGACGAGGGCCTCTAGAATGTTCTCTACAGCGCCAGGACGAGAGCCTCTAGAATGTTCTCTACAAACTAGCCACACCGACCGTGCCCATCGCCACTCCAACCACCTCAGCCCCTGTTTCACCCGGAGAAAAGCCTGACGTTACAGTAATCTAATCAACCGTGCCTTTCAGACAGATCTTGATCAATAATCTATTCTCAGTCAGAGCAGACAGGAGACACTGCTGTAAAATGTTCTATTCAGAGAATGTCCGATACTAACCGAATGCTTGTTCTTATCTAAAGAGACACCAAAGGAAAATATAATAAAAACATTGTTCCAAGTAGGAGAATGGCCGGAAAACTAGATTTAGCCGTTTATACCAGTATTGATACCTGGACTGTTTGGGGTTTGTACTTTACATGACGGTATTTCAATGTTTGGATTGTTCAATGTAATATAAATGCAATAACGGAGTGATTAAACTGAACAAATTATGGCAATCATCCGTTCTTACTGGCAATCATCCGTTCTTACTGACAATCATCCGTTCTTACTGACAATCATCCGTTCTTACTGGCAATCATCCGTTCTTACTGGCAATCATCCGTTCTTACTGGCAATCATCCGTTCTTACTGACAATCATCCGTTCTTACTGGCAATCATCCGTTCTTACTGACAATCATCCGTTCTTACTGGCAATCATCCGTTCTTACTGACAATCATCCGTTCTTACTGACAATCATCCGTTCTTACTGGCAATCATCCGTTCTTACTGGCAATCATCCGTTCTTACTGGCAATCATCTGTTCTTACTGGCAATCATCCGTTCTTACTGGCAATCATCCGTTCTTACTGGCAATCATCCGTTCTTACTGACAATCATCCGTTCTTACTGGCAATCATCCGTTCTTACTGACAATCATCTGTTCTTACTACCAGTCTGGGCTGCAGGTAGCCTAGTGGTTAAGAGTGTTGGGCCAATTACTGAAAGGTCACTGGTTCAAATCCCTTGAACTGACTAGGTGAAAAATCTGTCGATGTGCCCTTGAGCAAGGCACTTAACCCTAATTGTTCCTTTACGTGGCTCTGGATAAGAGCGTCTACTAAATGACTAAACTGTAGTGAGAAAATGATAACAGTTAGAAACTGCTAATTTGCCCCTGAATGCCCCAGCTCCAAGTGGACTGTGTCCCAAATACACCATGCCTGGATTACAGCAGGAACAACATAGAACAGCCTATAGCCTCATTCTGTGTCAGGACAGGTTAGTTCCCAGTTTAACAGACATTTGGGGACAACCTGTCTGTTTAGTAGAAAACATTGTTGACAATGTAGGGGTGGAAGGAGAAAGCACCGCCGGCCAATAAAAACACTGGGAAGAGAAGGGGGTGAAATCTGTGTTGTAAAATCAAATACTTAGCCAACATGTCCCAGTCCCAAATGGCACCCTATACCCGTTATAGTGCACTACTTTTGGTCAGTTAATGCACTACATAGGGAATAGGGTGCCATTTTGGGTCCATGCAAACACATCTCCAGGAGAACTGTCTGATTTGTCTTAGCCAACATCAAGTCCAGCTCCCATCCCACGCAACCAAACACGTCTCCACTTGTAAGTCCTCAGTCCTCTCTGACATTATCTCGACAGGCCTTCCCACAAACAAACCTCCCTGTTCTGCACAACACCACACTGCGGAACCAGGTTGTGTGTGTCTGTGTCCTAAATGTGCTCGTTTCCCCCTCCTCATCATCCTGGGAACAGGATCAGAAGCTGTTATCACACTTTACTACCATCATTACAGACAAGGATGTACCAGTATTGACAGGCCTGTCACTGGTCTGTTAGAGACAGAGATGTACCAGTATTGACAGGCCTGTCACTGGTCTGTTAGAGACAGAGATGTACCAGTATTGACAGGCATGTCACTGGTCTGTTACTGTTAGAGACAGAGATGTACCAGTATTGAAAGGCCTGTCACTGGTCTGTTACTGTTAGAGACAGAGATGTACCAGTATTGACAGGCCTGTCACTGGTCTGGTAGAGACAGAGATGTACCAGTATTGACAGGCCTGTCACTGGTCTGGTAGAGACAGAGATGTACCAGTATTGACAGGCCTGTCACTGGTCTGGTAGAGACAGAGATGTACCAGTATTGACAGGCCTGTCACTGGTCTGGTAGAGACAGAGATGTACCAGTATTGACAGGCCTGTCACTGGTCTGTTAGAGACAGTGATGTACCAGTATTGACAGGCCTGTCACTGGTCTGTTACTGTTAGAGACAGAGATGTACCAGTATTGACAGGCCTGTCACTGGTCTGTTAGAGACAGTGATGTACCAGTATTGACAGGCCTGTCACTGGTCTGTTAGAGACAGTGATGTACCAGTATTGACAGGCCTGTCACTGGTCTGTTACTGTTAGAGACAGTGATGTACCAATACTGACAGGCCTGTCACTGGTCTGTTAGAGACAGTGATGTACCAGTATTGACAGGCCTGTCACTGGTCTGTTAGAGACAGTGATGTACCAATACTGACAGGCCTGTCACTGGTCTGTTACTGTTAGAGACAGTGATGTACCAATACTGACAGGCCTGTCACTGGTCTGTTACTGTTAGAGACAAGAGTGGAGTCAGTGTTGTGGTAATGACAGGATGTTGAATCTTCCTCAGTCACATTCACAACAGCTGATGATGTCAGAGGAGCCATTACCTCCTCACAGCTAACCATTCATGACAGCTTACGGAGACTAGAGTCAGTGAGACCACAGAAGACCACACTAAGTCTGACTGACAGGCTGAAACAAGCCTGAACTCCTCAATAAACCGTGGAAGAAAAGTTTCTGGCTAAACTGGAAATGCAGGATCACTAAAGTGACAGGCAGGCAGACAGATGAGGCCTCCTTGTGACTGCAGGGGGGAGAAATGTGTTTCCAAGCAACCACCTCTCTCAAAGACCTGACACTCCTCTCCTCTCCCTCTCTCTCTCTCCTCTGTCTGTGGCAACCACCTCTCTCAATGACCTGACACTCCACTCCTCTCCCTCTCTCTCTCTCTCTCCTCTGTCTGTGGCAACCACCTCTCTCAACGACCTGACACTCCACTCCTCTTCTCTCCCTCTCTCTCTCTCTCTCCTCTGTCTGTGTGTCTCTCTCTCCTCTCCTCTCCCTCTCTCTCTCTCTCCTCTGTCTGTGTGTCTCTCTCTCTCTCCTCTCCCTCTCCCTCTCTCTCCTCTGTCTGTGGCAACCACCTCTCTCAACGACCTGACACTCCTCTCCTCTCCCTCTCTCTCTCTCTCTCCTCTGTCTGTGGCAACCACCTCTCTCAACGACCTGACACTCCACTCCTCTTCTCTCCCTCTCTCTCTCTCTCTCCTCTGTCTGTGTGTCTCTCTCTCCTCTCCTCTCCCTC
>NC_092149.1:2424822-2439822 GCF_045791955.1 Oncorhynchus clarkii lewisi | reverse complement strand
GGTAGGGTACGGTGGTGAGGACAGAGCCTCCCCTATCCACGTGAATGTGCCTCTGCCCTGGGTGTCCTGGCCTCTGCCCTGGGTGTCCTGGCCTCTGCCCTGGGTGTCCTGGCCTCTACCTGCTAGTGCTTCTTTCTGTTGCAGACCCTCTGTCTCTGACCATCTTGTCAAGACAGAGTAGATAATCTTGTCAAGACATAGAGTAGATAATCTTGTCAAAGACAGAGAGTAGATCATCTTGTCAAGACAGAGTAGATAATCTTGTCAAAGACAGAGTAGATCATCTTGTCAAGACAGAGAGTAGATCATCTTGTCAAGACAGAGAGTAGATCATCTTGTCAAGACAGAGTAGATCATCTTGTCAAGACACAGAGTAGATCATCTTGTCAAGACATAGAGTAGATCATCTTGTCAAGACACAGAGTAGATCATCTTGTCAAGACAGAGAGTAGATAATCTTGTCAAGACAGAGAGTAGATCATCTTGTCAAGACAGAGAGTAGATCATCTTGTCAAGACAGAGAGTAGATCATCTTGTGAAGACACAGAGTAGATCATCTTGTGAAGACACAGAGTAGACCATCTTGTCAAGACATAGAGTAGACCATCTTGTCTCTGTCCTTTAGATAGAAGTTGTCCTTGTTGTAGATTTGGGAATGAGAAAAACTCACCTCGGATGTTACTAGCCTAAGGGCTGTTCCTAAAGAACTGAGATGCACTTGGTTCCAATACCAAACCAAAACAAGCTTAACAACAACAGTGGAAGTATTGGCAGTACAATAACGCAGCCAGTAACGATGCTGCTCAACGAGATGTTACCGTCAACTGTTAGACTCAATAAACGTCTCTTTCAGAGTAGTCAGATCCTCGAGGCGAGGAAACGCTTTCCAGTAACTACAAACAGACGCATGGAGAACACACTGTGGGCTTGCAGCCCAAATGGCACACTAGTCCCTTTATAGTGCACTTCATTTGACCAGAGCTCTGGTTAAAAGTAGTGCCCTGTATAGGGAATAAGGTGCCATAGAAATAAGGGGTCATTTGGAACGCAGCCGGTGACTGTGGTGGAGAGGTCAGGGAGAAAGGAACAGCCGTCTCGCCGGCTAAATGAAAACAAGGTGATTTACCTTCCTTCACACCAACTAGTCAGTTGTTATAAAATAAAAATGGCTGCAATTAAATAAGTTCTTCAGGCTTCAAGGTTCACTTAACGGGCCCATTGGTCGCCTCATTACGATTTCAGAATTGGTCTTACGGTCCATGTGCACCATGAACTCTTGGGAACCCTGGTTGATCTGAGAACACGTTTAGAAGTAAGACGAGGTTCCTGACTGCGGCATAAAGAAAGAACAAAGAAACAAAGTTCAACAAACTTGCGGGTGAAATCTGAAACAATATTGCCTTGTTCTTCTTGTGGCTTTCCGGCAGACGAGACACTTCTGAGTGTTCTGCTGCCACTCGCAGGTCAAAACTGGTTCCATATCCCAGAGACTTGGAGACTGTTTTGCCTTCAGCTGTGAGGCTGACTTCCTGTCTGTGGTGCCAGTCGAGGTCCGCTGTGAGGCTGGCTTCCTGTCTGTGGTGCCAGTCGAGGTCAGCTGTGAGGCTGGCTTCCTGTCTGTGGTGGCAGTCGAGGTCAGCTGTGAGGCTGGCTTCCTGTCTGTGGTGCCAGTCGAGGTCAGCTGTGAGGCTGGCTTCCTGTCTGTGGTGCCAGTCGAGTTCAGCTGCGAGGCTGGCTTCCTGTCTGTGGAGCCAGTCGAGGTCCACTGTGAGGCTGGCTTCCTGTCTGTGGTGCCAGTCGAGATCCGCTGTGAGGCTGGCTTCCTGTCTGTGGTGCCAGTCGAGGTCAGCTGTGAGGCTGGCTTCCTGTCTGTGGTGGCAGTCGAGGTCAGCTGTGAGGCTGGCTTCCTGTCTGTGGTGGCCAGTCGAGGTCAGCTGTGAGGCTGGCTTCCTGTCTGTGGTGCCAGTCGAGGTCAGCTGTGAGGCTGGCTTCCTGTCTGTGGTGCCAGTCGAGGTCAGCTGTGAGGCTGGCTTTCTGTCTGTGGTGCCAGTCGAGGTCAGCTGTGAGGCTGGCTTCCTGTCTGTGGTGCCAGTCGAGATTCATTGTGAGGCTGGCTTCCTGTCTGTGGTGCCAGTCGAGGTCCACTGTGAGACTGGCTTCCTGTCTGTGGTGCCAGTCGAGGTCCGCTGTGAGGCTGGCTTCCTGTCTGTGGTGCCAGTCGAGGTCCACTGTGAGGCTGACTTCCTGTCTGTGGTGCCAGTCGAGGTCCGCTGTGAGGCTGGCTTCCTGTCTGTGGTGCCAGTCGAGGTCAGCTGTGAGGCTGGCTTCCTGTCTGTGGTGCCAGTCGAGGTCAGCTGTGAGGCTGGCTTTCTGTCTGTGGTGCCAGTCGAGGTCAGCTGTGAGGCTGGCTTCCTGTCTGTGGTGCCAGTCGAGATTCATTGTGAGGCTGGCTTCCTGTCTGTGGTGCCAGTCGAGGTCCACTGTGAGACTGGCTTCCTGTCTGTGGTGCCAGTCGAGGTCCGCTGTGAGGCTGGCTTCCTGTCTGTGGTGCCAGTCGAGGTCCGCTGTGAGGCTGGCTTCCTGTCTGTGGTGCCAGTCGAGGTCCTCTGTGAGACTGGCTTCCTGTCTGTGGTGCCAGTCGAGGTCCGCTGTGAGGCTGGCTTCCTGTCTGTGGTGCCAGTCGAGGTCTACTGTGAGGCTGGCTTCCTGTCTGTGGTGGCCAGTCGAGGTCCGCTGTGAGGCTGGCTTCCTGTCTGTGGTGGCCAGTCGAGGTCCGCTGTGAGGCTGGCTTCCTGTCTGTGGCGGCCAGTCGAGGTCCGCTGTGAGGCTGGCTTCCTGTCTGTGGTGCCAGTCGAGGTCCGCTGTGAGGCTGGCTTCCTGTCTGTGGTGCCAGTCGAGGTCCGCTGTGAGACTGGCTTCCTGTCTGTGGTGCCAGTCGAGGTCCGCTGTGAGGCTGGCTTCCTGTCTGTGGTGCCAGTCGAGATTCATTGTGAGGCTGGCTTCCTGTCTGTGGCGGCCAGTCGAGGTCCGCTGTGAGGCTGGCTTTCTGTCTGTGGTGCCAGTCGAGGTCCACTGTGAGGCTGGCTTCCTGTCTGGTGCCAGTCGAGGTCCGCTGTGAGACTGGCTTCCTGTCTGTAGTGCCAGTCGAGGTCCGCTGTGAGGCTGGCTTCCTGTCTGTGGTGCCAGTCGAGGTCTACTGTGAGGCTGGCTTCCTGTCTGTGGTGCCAGTCGAGGTCCGCTGTGAGGCTGGCTTCCTGTCTGTGGTGCCAGTCGAGGTCCACTGTGAGGCTGGCTTCCTGTCTGTGGTGCCAGTCGAGGTCAGCTATGAGGCTGGCTTCCTGTCTGTGGTGCCAGTCGAGGTCCGCTGTGAGGCTGGCTTCCTGTCTGTGGTGCCAGTTGAGGTCAGCTATGAGGCTGGCTTCCTGTCTGTGGCGGCCAGTCGAGGTCCGCTGTGAGGCTGGCTTCCTGTCTGTGGTGCCAGTCGAGGTCAGATAAGGATAAACTCGGAAGCCACCAGAAGAACTGTGTGATCAGCGTTATCCAGTTGTTTGATAAGAGAAGATTGAAGGCTCGCTACTTTTTCTAGGGTGGAGGCCATTCTCTATCAGCTTGATTACAGAGGAAAGCGACATAGAAACATTTATAAAGTGATTTCTAAAAGGAGAGATATTAAAAGACAACAGTAAAGTTTGCTCTTCATTAATTAAAAGCCATTGATTCATTTTTCTAGCATTTTATCAAGGGAAAACATTTGACAATGTTCTTTGTTTCCCTTCTCTGAAAAAACAAACATTGTTTTGCTGGTTGTTTCCTGAGCTATGCTTTCTAGAACTGTAGAACTGTAGAACTTTCTAGAACTGGAACAGTAGAACTGTAGAACTTTCTAGAACTGGAACAGTAGAACTGTAGAACTTTCTAGAACTGGAACAGTAGAACTGTAGAACTTTCTAGAACTGGAACAGTAGAACTGTAGAACTTTCTAGAACTGGAACAGTAGAACTATAGAACTTTCTAGAACTGTAGAACTGTAGAACTGTAGGAACAAAGATGAATCTGTCACCAGCACCGAGGCCTCCAGCCTCCCAGCAGACTTCCTTCCTCCATGACGGACTGACTGGCCTGATGAAAATAGAGCAGGAAAACCACAAGCATTGGAGAGAGGACGGAGCTAGCCGGAGCGTTCGGGCCTTCCAACAGGGCACGCTCCTGTTCAGCCGAGACAACTAGCTGGACAATGTAGTCATACACATGAACCAACGGCCTGATTCACAGTCACTCAGCAACCACGGCTCGGACTGGCTGACATGGCTCAAAACAGACACAGTCTCTGTAATGATGAATCTCATGTACATACAGTAGCCTGATTGAGACTGGCGCCTTGCAGGCTTCCCTTACCAGGTGGACTGGGACTGAGGTAGAATGATACCGCTTGTCCATGACCCCCCCCAGCTAACAACAAACATTCCTACCACTTTAGAGAATGTTCCTTTTAACCTGCTATGTTAATGCTCCTAATCTGCTATGTTAATGCTCCTAATCTGCTATGCCAATGCTCCTAACCTGCTATGTCAATGCTCCTAACCTGCTATGTCAATGCTCCTAACCTGCTATGCTAATGCTCCTAACCTGAATCAAGGGGAATCAACCTACTCTCACATTCTAAAAATTGTATGTTAATTTCATTATTTTGGTAACAGTTACTGATCTCTGATCTCTGGTCGCACTTGAATGTTTGTACAAACTGTTTATCTGAGCCAAAAACATGTGTACGGAAGTTACACAACAGTGGCTGGTGTTTAGTCCGGAACTGAAGCCGAAGGTCACGATAAACGCTTATCGGCATTCATAAAACTTATCTTTAAACTTCAGATCTCTCTCTCTCTCTGAGACTCCAATAAAATATCCTGTATTTATATGTTTTTGTTGGTGAAAAGGCAACAGGTTTGTCAAACAAAAGACATTTCGGTAGATAACACACCCAGTCAATCGCCTGTGTTTTATTTTGGTCTGGCAGTTTGAATGTCGTCTCCTGTGTTATGAGTTGCATGTTAACAGGTGAAGTGAATTAGTGAGACAGGTGAGACAGAGGCTCAGTTCAGTCTAATGTTGTTTACAGTAAGCATGTCACTTGATACTTCAGACCAGTCCTCCTCCTCCCCCCCCCCCCCCCCCTGCCTCCCCCTCTAACCACTAGGCTACCTGCCTCTAACCACTAGGCTACCTGCCTCTAACCACTAGGCTACCTGCCTCTAACCACTAGGCTACCTGCCTCTAACCACTAGGCTACCTGCCTCTAACCACCAGGGTACCTGCCTCTAACCACCAGGGTACCTGCCTCTAACCACCAGGGTACCTGCCTCTAACCACCAGGGTACCTGCCTCTAACCACTAGGCTACCTGCCTCTAACCACTAGGCTACCTGCCTCTAACCACCAGGGTACCTGCCTCTAACCACTAGGCTACCTGCCTCTAACCACTAGGCTACCTGCCTCCCCCTCTAATTTACCACCGGTTGAAAAACTCCCAAGCTCCATCCCACCAAAACAGTCTGACATTTCAGGCAGCCTTTTCAAACAACTCTTACACTAAAATGACATTATAATCATTTTCATTATTGCACAGTATTATTCCAAACTCATAGTGTGTAAAAATGGCATTCATAAAGTTTTAAGAGAAGTTTATGAATGCCAATAAATATATATATATATATATACAGACAACACAGCAAAATCAAGTTTTTGACTGTACTGGGCCTTTAACACAGGATTAAAGACATTTCACGTCAGCTTGGCCAGTAGCTGCGGTCGTACACTGAAGACGAGAATTTATCTTGCATTGTATTTGAGTTACAGAGATAAAGTGAGAAGGCAAATAGTGATGCTGCAAAGCAAAGACCGTGTAGTGGGTTCAATACATCTGAGGTGAGAGAGGAGCAGCTGAATCATGTTATAAAACACAACAACCTCCACATCCGCAGATTCACTAATACTGATGGATCATTTTCAGAGACAGGGTGGAAAGATGCAGGTTCCTCCAGTCAGCCAGCCAGCCAGTCAGCCAGCCAGCCAGCCAGCCAAACAGCCAGCCAACCAGCCAGCCAGCCAGCCAGCCAGTCAGACAGCCAGTCAGACAGTCAGTCAGTCAGTCAGCCAGCCAGCCAGCCAGTCAGATATGTGCAGCATCCAGCCATCCATCCAGCCAGTCAACCATCCATCCAGCCAGTCAGCCAGCCAGCCAGCCAGCCAGTCAGATATGTAACAGCAGCAGGCAGGTCTGAGAGAGACAGACGTGTCCAGACTCATACAGAACTACTGAGGCACGGTGATAATCACACAGATATTTGTCTCGGGTCCTGCATGGCCTCTTGTCAACGCAACACACAGTACAACACGGTTATTTAAAACTCACAAACGTCATTATGTAGACCTGCGTATTTACTGAGGGGAGGGGAGGATTTCACGACAACAACATTAAGGATTACAAAGATAATAAAGGGAATTGAACTGAACCAATTAAGATAATCTCCGAAATTACAGGCTAATAAAGTGAATTGAACTGAACTAATTAAGACAATCTACGAAATTACAGGCTAATAAAGTGAATTGAACTGAACTAATTAAGACAATCTACGAAATTACAGGCTAATAAAGTGAATTGAACTGAACTAATTAAGATAATCTACGAAATTACAGGCTAATAAAGTGAATTGAACTGAACTAATTAAGATAATCTACGAAATTACAGGCTAATAAAATGAATTGAACTGAACTAATTAAGATAATCTACGAAATTACAGGCTAATAAAGTGAATTGAACTAAATTGAATGGGTGGGAGGACTTGTGACAGTAAATCCAAGTGCTCTGCTGTGTTTCATTGTCAGCACAATGTCTCAGGCATAATTTACTATGACTGAAAACATCTCCTGGACATCAGAACAGTCATCACTGACCTCCAACTGGATCAACAGTTCTACTTCAACGAGTCGGCAGCTCAGGACATTCTGCTTACCCCTGGACCAGGCCCTGTTCCCCGGGACTCGAAAGAGGAGTCGGCAGCTCAGGACATTCTGCTTACCTTTGGACCAGGCCCTGTTCCTCGGGACTCGAAAGAGGAAGCGGCAGCTCAGGACATTCTGCTTACCCCTGGACCAGGCCCTGTTCCCCGGGACTCGAAAGAGGAAGCGGCGGCGCAAGCGAGGCGAGCGTCATGACTAAACTACGCCGGCGAGCATGTTGGACCCGCCATTGCCTTGTGATTCGTTGTGTTCCGTTCCAGATTATCCTATCAACGAGACCTGAAAAACTGTAATATCCTACGTTTCTCGGAGTTGTGCCGTAACGAGGAAATGGATATACAATATGCATCGTCGAGACCAGACAGTAAGGCGAGACGGGGAGGAGTGTGTCTCTTTTTTTCGTGGCAGGTGATTTTAACGCAGGAAAACGTGAAATACGTTTTACCTCACTTTTACCAGAATTTCCCCTGTGCAACTAGAGGCGACAAAACTCTAGATCACCTTCACTCCACACAGGCGCATACAGCGAACTCTCCTTCACCCTCCATTTGGCAAATCTGACCCTAACGCTAACCTCCTGATTCCTGCTTACAAGCAAAAACTCAAAACAGGAAGTACCAATACAGAAGTGGTCAGATGAAGCGGTTGCTAAGCTACAGGACTGCTCCTCTAGCACTGGAACATGGAACATGTTCCGGGACTCATCCGATAACATTGAGGAGTTTACCACAACGATGTCGTCCCCACATTGACCGTTCGTACATATCCCAACCAGAAGCAATGGATTACAGGCAACATTCGTACTGAGCTAAAGGCTAGAGCTGCCGCTTTCAAGGAGCGGGATATTAATCCGGACGCTTCTAAGAAATCCCGCTACGAGACCTCTGACGAGCCATCAAACAGACAAAGGGTCAATAAAGGACTAAGATGGAATCCTACTACACCGGCTATGACGCTCAACGGATTTGGCAGGGCAGTCAAACTATCACGGCTTCAGGGTGTGGTAAGCAGTAGCTGCAGAGGCCTCGTTCCTCTCTCCTCAGAGACCTGGCCTGGCCTCAGCCTCGTTCCTCTCTCCTCAGAGTCCTGGCCTGGCCTCAGCCTCGTTCCTCTCTCCCCAGAGCCCTGGCCTCAGACTACATTAGAGACTTAGCTGGCTGGATCAGAGTGCTAGTGAAGGCTGGCTGGGTGGATAGCTGGCAGGGGATGGAACAGGGCCAGTGGCATCATTAAGGGCTGCATGTTCTAACGGGCCTCTGCCTCGGCCCATCTAAATAGGGTCTCAAACTCTGCCTCCTAGTGCTCTTCCCTCCCTCCCTCCCTCTCCCCTTCTGCCCCCCCCCTCTCTCTCAAAGTCCCCTATCGCTCTCTTCCTCTCCCACTCCCTCTCTCTGTCTCCCTTTCTTTCCTCTATCTGTCTCCCTCTTTCTCTGCCTCTCTCTCTCTCTCTCTCCACTTCAAAGCCCATGACTTTATCCCTGTCCTGCTCGTCGGGCGGGCCCAGGCCACCACAGCCAGATGAACTCCCTCAATTGGCATTAAGGGAGGAGTGAATAGACTGAACTGGGCACGCTCACAAAAGACCTCACTGTTATCGTTTAGCACAGTACAGTAGCCTCAATGCTCTGAAGCTCTGGATTCCCATACAATGACATGACACATACAAAAGTCAGAGGCAGCTATTTATACAGCCTGCAGTCTATTGAGCCTCTTCCTACAGGGAACCATTCTATAGTCAGGGAAAATATGGTCTGAGAGAGCAGCAATCACTAGCTCTATCTATATTAATGGAAAAATGGATCAGCTTCTCAGAACCTTACCGAGAGGAGAGATCAGCCTCTCAGAACCCTACCCAGAGGAGAGATCAGCTTCTCAGAACCTTACCCAGAGGAGGGATCAGCCTCTCAGAACCCTACCCAGAGGAGGGATCAGCCTCTCAGAACCCTACCCAGAGGATAGATCAGCTTCTCAGAACCCTACCCAGAGGAGAGATCAGCTTCTCAGAACCCTACCCAGAGGAGAGATACGCCTCTCAGAACCCTACCGAGAGGAGAGATCAGCTTCTCAAAACCCTACCCAGAGGAGGGATCAGCGTCTCAGAACCCTACCCAGAGGAGAGATCAGCCTCTCAGAACCCTACCAAGAGGAGAGATCAGCCTCTCAGAACCCTACCGAGAGGAGAGATCAGCCTCTCAGAACCCTACCCAGAGGAGAGATCAGCCTCTCAGAACCCTACCCAGAGGAGAGATCAGCCTCTCAGAACCCTACCCAGAGGAGAGATCAGCCTCTCAGAACCCTACCCAGAGGAGAGATCAGCCTCTCAGAACCCTACCCAGAGGAGAGAGCCTCTCAGAACCCTACCCAGAGGAGAGATCAACCTCTCAGAACCCTACCCAGAGGAGAGATCAGCCTCTCAGAACCCTACCCAGAGGAGAGATCAGCCTCTCAGAACCCTACCCAGAGGAGAGATCAGCCTCTCAGAACCCTACCCAGAGGAGAGATAAGCATCTCAGAACCCTACCCAGAGGAGAGATCAGCGTCTCAGAACCCTGCCCAGAGGAGAGATCAGCATCTCAGAACCCTACCGAGAGGAGGGATCAGCCTCTCAGAACCCTACCCAGAGGAGAGATCAGCCTCTCAGAACCCTACCGAGAGGAGAGATCAGCCTCTCAGAACCCTACCCAGAGGGATCAGCGTCTCAGAACCTTACCCAGAGGAGAGATCAGCCTCTCAGAACCC
This sequence comes from Oncorhynchus clarkii lewisi, assembly GCF_045791955.1. Lineage (NCBI taxonomy): Eukaryota > Metazoa > Chordata > Actinopteri > Salmoniformes > Salmonidae > Oncorhynchus > Oncorhynchus clarkii. The sequence goes on along the minus strand of NC_092149.1, from coordinate 2,430,067 downwards.
TACCCAGAGGAGAGATCAGCCTCTCAGAACCCTACCCAGAGGAGAGATCAGCCTCTCAGAACCCTACCCACAGGAGGGATCAGCATCTCAGAACCCTACCGAGAGGGGAGATCAGCCTCTCAGAACCCTACCGAGAGGAGAGATCAGCGTCTCAGAACCCTACCCAGAGGAGAGATCAGCGTCTCAGAACCGTACCGAGAGGAGAGATCAGCCTCTCAGAACCCTACCGAGAGGAGAGATCAGCCTCTCAGAACCCTACCGAGAGGAGAGATCAGCCTCTCAGAACCCTACCCAGAGGAGGGATCAGCCTCTCAGAACCCTACCCAGAGGAGAGATCAGCCTCTCAGAACCCTTTTCCAGCATGCCTCTCTCCATGATCTCCAGGAGATGTGCTCTCTACTCTGTCCATATCCCGGAGGCTTCTGTTTGTTTTTTCTTTGAGAAAGGGGATAAAGTTCAGTAGAGTACTTTATCTATACTAAAGGGATAGAGTTCAGTAGACTACTTTATAGATACTAAAGGGATAGAGTTCAGTAGAGTACATTATAGATACTAAAAGGGATAGAGTTCAGTAGAGTACTTTATAGATACTAAAACTATTCAAGAAAATCAAATTCCTCTTTAGCAACTGTATTAGGCAAAAGCAACTGAAGTTAAATAATGTTGTTAGAAAAATGAAAAAAAGTTAAGTGTCTTACACAAAGGTATATTTTCAAAAGTCTTCCCTGTAAAACGCAGGCCACTCCTGAATTTACACAACGCAAGTGTTAACAAGTGTCATCCTTTAAATCACATCTGTGAACATCCAATTTAACAAGTTAACAAATTGATTGTAAACCATCTTATTCAAGGGAAACAGCCCAGAACTCTTCTAACTAAGGTAAAGTGGGAGAGTTGAAAAGGCGGATGGACTTGGAGAACAGGAGAGAGAGTGAAAACCCTGGCTGAAAATCAAGGTGGTGAGTGACTGGATGAAGGTGAAGAAACACAAACAGCAGAGGATTCTACTAACATTATAAAACTGTGACTCACACACAGCAGCTGACACGGCCAAAGCAAACAGAAGAGTTCCACTCCTGCCGTCGCAGAGCCTCTTATTTCATCATTCAACATACAGTCCACCTCCTCTACCATGTGACAGGGTTTCAACTAGACAGTCCATCTCCTCTACCATGTGACAGGGTTTCAACTAGACAGTCCACCTCCTCTACCATGTGACAGGGTTTCAACTAGACAGTCCACCTCCTCTACCATGTGACAGGGTTTCAACTAGACAGTCCACCTCCTCTACCATGTGACAGGGTATCAACTAGACAGTCCACCTCCTCTACCATGTGACAGGGTTTCAACTAGACAGTCCACCTCCTCTACCATGTGACAGGGTTTCAACTAGACAGTCCACCTCCTCTACCATGTGACAGGGTTTCAACTAGACAGTCCACCTCCTCTACCATGTGACAGGGTTTCAACTAGACAGTCCACCTCCTCTACCATGTGACAGGGTATCAACTAGACAGTCCACCTCCTCTACCATGTGACAGGGTTTCAACTAGACAGTCCACCTCCTCTACCATGTGACAGGGTTTCAACTAGACAGTCCACCTCCTCTACCATGTGACAAGGTTTCAACTAGACAGTCCACCTCCTCTACCATGTGACAGGGTTTCAACTAGACAGTCCACCTCCTCTACCATGTGACAGGGTATCAACTAGACAGTCCACCTCCTCTACCATGTGACAGGGTTTCAACTAGACAGTCCACCTCCTCTACCATGTGACAGGGTTTCAACTAGACAGTCCACCACCTCTACCATGTGACAGGGTATCAACTAGACAGTCCACCTCCTCTACCATGTGACAGGGTTTCAACTAGACAGTCCACCTCCTCTACCATGTGACAGGGTTTCAACTAGACAGTCCACCTCCTCTACCATGTGGCAGGGTTTCAACTAGACAGTCCACCTCCTCTACCATGTGACAGGGTTTCAACTAGACAGTCCACCTCCTCTACCATGTGACAGGGTTTCAACTAGACAGTCCATCTCCTCTACCATGTGACAGGGTTTCAACTAGACAGTCCACCTCCTCTACCATGTGACAGGGTTTCAACTAGACAGTCCATCTCCTCTACCATGTGACAGGGTATCAACTAGATCAACTAGACAGTCCACCTCCTCTACCATGTGACAGGGTTTCAACTAGACAGTCCACCTCCTCTACCATGTGACAGGGTTTCAACTAGACAGTCCACCTCCTCTACCATGTGACAGGGTTTCAACTAGACAGTCCACCTCCTCTACCATGTGGCCAGGGTTTCAACTTTCTGTTGACAGGATGTGACTCATCTTTGCTCATGCTATGAAGCTGTGAAAACAGTGTGGGTTTGGAAAACATGGTGAGTCTTAAAGGTGGGAGTAAAACCTAGAATATTGCTTTGGAAAACAACACAAACCCTCACAGTGGTAGAGAGAGATAAACACTCCCTTTAAAGAGGAGCCAGTTAAGAGAAAAGTAAACTACACTTGAATGTCTTTTTCAGACTACTAAACAACCCCTTGCAGTGGTAAAGAGAGATAAACACTCCCTTTAAAGAGGAGCCAGTTAAGAGAAAAGTAAACTACACTTGAATGTCTTTTTCAGACTACTAAACTACCCCTTGCAGTGGTAAAGAGAGATAAACACTCCCTTTAAAGAGGAGCCAGTTAAGAGAAAAGTAAACTACACTTGAATGTCTTTTTCAGACTACTAAACTACCCCTTGTACTTATACGTAAGCCTGAACAGAACAACAGAACAGAAGAGAAGAGATCACAACAGAAGAGAACAGAACACAACAGAAGAGAACAGAACAGAAGAGATCACAACAAACAGAAGAGAACAGAGCAGAACAGAACACAACAGAACAGAAGAGAACAGAACAACACGTGTCCTCAGGTAAACCCTCTGACTGATCCAATCAAAGCCGGAGTGTTACTGTACCCATCTGTCCATGAAAGGTGACTACAATAAACCTTGGCACATTAAACACAGTAATACTTGAATGCAAACGGTTGTTCTTTGTTTAATTGACATTCTTATTACTTCAGGAGGCTCTGAGTCGGAAAGCTGTGTCGACTTTACATTATTGGGGAAATAAAAATGTTGACAACAATGTACTTCCTGTAGTTTAAACCTCTCCAAATAAGATGATAACAGATGTAGGCCTATATACTCTATATCTAACCTCAACACCCTCAACCACTCATTTCATATTTAACTATATTTTTATATGAGTTTATGAGGTCACATTCCTGTCTCAATAAAGTATCTTGTAAAATCTGAACGAACATCAATATGGGACTAATATTGACGTACTGCAAGCCCACAACATGAAGACTGTATCTCATCTGCAGTCGTCTGTCACCAGTCCAAGTCTGGGAGGAAATAGATGAAATGATAAGATCATTCCAAAAAAAAAAATTGAAAAAACTTTATTGATGTCTTTAATTCGTGCCAAAAATCCTGTGAGGCGAAACAACGCAATTGAAAGCCTTTGATGAGTGTAAAGCCGGTATGTACAGGTTATAACGACACCGGGAAATTCACTCCCTTCTCTGATTTACAGGGTATTGTTATGGGTATACTGTTGTAGTTAAGAGTGTATTTAAAAAAAATATATATATTTATCCGTTATTTTACCAGGTAAGTTGACTGAGAACACGTTCTCATTTACAGCAACGACCTGGGGAATAGTTACAGGGGAGAGGAGGGGGATGAATGAGCCAATTGTAAACTGGGGATTATTAGGTGACCGTGATGGTTTGAGGGTCAGATTGGGAATTTAGCCAGGACACCGGGGTTAACACCCCTAACTCTGACGATAAGTGCCATGGGATCTTTAATGACCTCAGAGAGTCAGGACAGCCGTTTAACGTCCCATCCGAAAGACGGCACCCTACACAGGGCAATGTCCCCAATCACCGCCGTGGGGTATTGGGACATGTTTTTAGACCAGAGGAAAGAGTGCCTCCTACTGGCCCTCCAACACCACTTCCAGCAGCATCTGGTCTCCCATCCAGGGACTGACCAGGACCAACCCTGCTTAGCTTCAGAAGCAAGCCAGCAGTAGTATGCAGGGTGGTATGCTGCAGGGTGGTATGCTACACTCTATGGACACAAATGAAGGTAGTGAACTGAAGGCCTGAGGGGAAAGCCAATGCTAGGCTAGTAGATACGTAGTTGAAACGTTATGGGATGCCCCAGGGTATAGGCCCATGTCTGTCAACGACCTTTCAACCTTTCAAAATATGTATTGTAACACAGTGCAGGTTGTACCACTGTCCCTCGGGGGGGGGGGGGGATAAATAACACTGGGGTTATACAGTACATACAGTCTATGTCCTACTACTCAGACCTGGAGGGCCTAACCTTCCTAAATACTGATAGTTGCCATGGAGACAGCTCGTACTACACTCTCTAACTGACTCTACTACTATAACCTAGTGTTACCTCCGTGACTCTACTACTATAACCTAGTGATACACCTCTGACTCTACTACTATAACCTAGTGTTACCTCTCTGACTCTACTACTATAACCTAGTGTTACCGCTCTGACTCTACTACTATAACCTAGTGATACACCTCTGACTCTACTACTATAACCTAGTGATACACCTCTGACTCTACTACTATAACCTAGTGATACACCTCTGACTCTACTACTATAACCTAGTGTTACCGCTCTGACTCTACTACTATAACCTAGTGATACCTCTCTGACTCTACTACTATAACCTAGTGATACCTCTCTGACTCTACTACTATAACCTAGTGATACCTCTCTGACTCTACTACTATAACCTAGTGTTACCTCTCTGACTCTACTACTATAACCTAGTGTTACCTCTCTGACTCTACTACTATAACCTAGTGATACCTCTCTGACTCTACTACTATAACCTAGTGTTACCTCTCTGACTCTACTACTATAACCTAGTGATACCTCTCTGACTCTACTACTATAACCTAGTGTTACCTCTCTGACTCTACTACTATAACCTAGTGTTACCTCTCTGACTCTACTACTATAACCTAGTGTTACCTCTCTGACTCTACTACTATAACCTAGTGATACCTCTCTGACTCTACTACTATAACCTAGTGATACCTCTCTGACTCTACTACTATAACCTAGTGTTACCTCTCTGACTCTACTACTATAACCTAGTGTTACCTCTCTGACTCTACTACTATAACCTAGTGATA
>NC_092149.1:2357322-2419822 GCF_045791955.1 Oncorhynchus clarkii lewisi | reverse complement strand
GCAGACAGGGCCGGGGCCCAAATCATTCAAGCAGGCTGCTCAAGAAGCCATTAGCCATAGTACTGCAAGGAGTCAAGAATCACTGTGTGGTAGGATGCTGATAGGTTAGCACTAGTCTTTCTATAATCTTTACTCTGAGGACCTGAAACATTCCACCCCCATTCAACACAAAGGCAAAAGCCCTCTGAAGACCAGGGGTTATGGGGTTATGCCCCTTCCCCTGTCAGCCAGTGAGCTCAGGTGCTTGGCTAAAGTGGTGGAACTCCCAGGGTTTTAAATCAGAATGACCCCTGGACCAATAGGGAATGGGAACTAGACGAAAATGACCGCGTTGTAGTGTAGTGGGCTAACTATAGTCTAATAATGACCACATGTTGTAGTGGGCAAACTATAGTCTAATAATTACCAAATGTTGTAGTGGGCTAACTATAGTCTAATAATTACCACATGTTGTAGTGGGCTAACTATAGTCTAATGATTACCACATGTTGTAGTGCAGTGGGCTAATTATAGTCTAATAATTACCACATGTTGTAGTGGGCTAACTATAGTCTAATAATTACCACATGTTGTAGTGTAGTGGGCTAACTATAGTCTAATAATTACCACATGTTGTAGTGGGCTAACTATAGTCTAATAATTACCACATGTTGTAGTGGGCTAACTATAGTCTAATAATTACCACATGTTGTAGTGGGCTAACTATAGTCTAATAATTACCACATGTTGTAGTGGGCTAACTATAGTCTAATAATTACCACATGTTGTAGTGCAGTGGGCTAACTATAGCCTAATAATTACCACATGTTGTAGTGGTCTAAATATAGTCTAATAATTACCACATGTTGTAGTGGGCTAACTATAGTCTAATAATTACCACATGTTGTAGTGGGCTAACTATAGTCTAATAATTACCACATGTTGTAGTGCAGTGGGCTAATTATAGTCTAATAATTACCACATGTTGTAGTGGGCTAACTATAGTCTAATAATTACCACATGTTGTAGTGCAGTGGGCTAATTATAGTCTAATAATTACCACATGTTGTAGTGTAGTGGGCTAATTATAGTCTAATAATTACCACATGTTGTAGTGGGCTAACTATAGTCTAATAATTACCACATGTTGTAGTGGGCTAACTATAGTCTAATAATTACCACATGTTGTAGTGGGCTAACTATAGTCTAATAATTACCACATATTGTAGTGGGCTAACTATAGTCTAATAATTACCACATGTTGTAGTGGGCTAACTATAGTCTAATAATTACCACATGTTGTAGTGGGCTAACTATAGTCTAATAATTACCACATGTTGTAGTGGGCTAACTATAGTCTAATTATTACCACATGTTGTAGTGGGCTAACTATAGTCTAATAATTACCACATGTTGTAGTGGGCTAACTATAGTCTAATAATTACCACATGTTGTAGTGGGCTAACTATAGTCTAATAATTACCACATGTTGTAGTGGGCTAACTATAGTCTAATAATTACCACATGTTGTAGTGGGCTAACTATAGTCTAATAATTACCACATATTGTAGTGGGCTAACTATAGTCTAATAATTACCACATGTTGTAGTGTAGTGGGCTAACTATAGTCTAATAATTACCACATGTTGTAGTGGGCTAACTATAGTCTAATAATTACCACATGTTGTAGTGGGCTAACTATAGTCTAATAATTACCACATGTTGTAGTGTAGTGGGCTAACTATAGCCTAATAATTACCACATGTTGTAGTGGTCTAAATATAGTCTAATAATTACCACATGTTGTAGTGGGCTAACTATAGTCTAATAATTACCACATGTTGTAGTGGGCTAACTATAGTCTAATAATTACCACATGTTGTAGTGTAGTGGGCTAATTATAGTCTAATAATTACCACATGTTGTAGTGGGCTAACTATAGTCTAATAATTACCACATGTTGTAGTGGGCTAACTATAGTCTAATAATTACCACATGTTGTAGTGGGCTAACTATAGTCTAATAATTACCACATATTGTAGTGGGCTAACTATAGTCTAATAATTACCACATGTTGTAGTGGGCTAACTATAGTCTAATAATTACCACATGTTGTAGTGGGCTAACTATAGTCTAATAATTACCACATATTGTAGTGGGCTAACTATAGTCTAATAATTACCACATGTTGTAGTGGGCTAACTATAGTCTAATAATTACCACATGTTGTAGTGGGCTAACTATAGTCTAATAATTACCACATATTGTAGTGGGCTAACTATAGTCTAATAATTACCACATGTTGTAGTGGGCTAACTATAGTCTAATAATTACCACATGTTGTAGTGGGCTAACTATAGTCTAATAATTACCACATGTTGTAGTGGGCTAACTATAGTCTAATAATTACCACATGTTGTAGTGGGCTAACTATAGTCTAATAATTACCACATGTTGTAGTGGGCTAACTATAGTCTAATAATTACCACATGTTGTAGTGGGCTAACTATAGTCTAATAACACATCGGCGCCGACAGAGATGGCCGCCTCGCTTCGCGTTCCTAGGAAACTATGCAGTTTTTTGTTTTTTTACGTGTTATTTCTTACATTAGTACCCCAGGTCATCTTAGGTTTCATTACATACAGTCGAGAAGAACTACTGAATATAAGATCAGCGTCAACTCACCATCAGTACGACCAAGAATATGTTTTTCGCGACGCGGATCCTGTATTCTGCCTTACAAACAGGACAACGGAGCGGATCCTATGCAGCGACCCAAAAAAACGACTCCGAAAGAGAGGGAAACGAGGCGGTCTTCTGGTCAGACTCCGGAGACGGGCACACCGTGCACCACTCCCTAGCATTCTTCTTGCAAATGTCCAGTCTCTTGACAACAAGGTTGATGAAATCCGAGCAAGGGTAGCATTCCAGAGGGACATCAGAGACTGTAACGTCCTTTGCTTCACTGAAACATGGCTCACTGGAGAGACTCTATCCGAAGCGGTGCAGCCAACGGGTTTCTCCACGCATCGCGCCGACAGAAACAAACATCTTTCTGGTAAGAAGAGGGGCGGGGGCGTATGCCTCATGGCCAACGTGACATGGTGTGATGAAAGAAACATACAGGAACTCAAATCCTTCTGTTCACCTGATTTAGAATTCCTCACAATCAAATGTAGACCGCATTATCTACCAAGAGAATTCTCTTCGATTATAATCACAGCCGTATATATCCCCCCCCCAAGCAGACACATCGATGGCTCTGAACGAACTTTATTTAACTCTCTGCAAACTGGAAACGATTTATCCGGAGGCTGCATTCATTGTAGCTGGGGATTTTAACAAGGCTAATCTGAAAACAAGACTCCCTAAATTTTATCAGCATATCGATTGCGCAACCAGGGGTGGAAAGACCTTGGATCATTGTTACTCTAACTTCCGCGACGCATATAAGGCCCTGCCCCGCCCCCCTTTCGGAAAAGCTGACCACAACTCCATTTTGTTGATCCCTGCCTACAGACAGAAACTAAAACAAGAGGCTCCCACGCTGAGGTCTGTCCAACGCTGGTCCGACCAAGCTGACTCCACACTCCAAGACTGCTTCCATCACGTGGACTGGGAGATGTTTCGTATTGCGTCAGATAACAACATTGACGAATACGCCGATTCGGTGTGCGACTTCATTAGAACGTGCGTTGAAGATGTCGTTCCCATAGCAACGATTAAAACATTCCCTAACCAGAAACCGTGGATTGATGGCAGCATTCGTGTGAAACTGAAAGCGCGAACCACTGCTTTTAATCAGGGCAAGGTGTCTGGTAACATGACCGAATACAAACAGTGCAGCTATTCCCTCCGCAAGGCTATCAAACAAGCTAAGCGCCAGTACAGAGACAAAGTAGAATCTCAATTCAACGGCTCAGACACAAGAGGCATGTGGCAGGGTCTACAGTCAATCACGGACTACAGGAAGAAATCCAGCCCAGTCACGGACCAGGATGTCTTGCTCCCAGGCAGACTAAATAACTTTTTTGCCCGCTTTGAGGACAATACAGTGCCACTGACACGGCCTGCAACGAAAACATGCGGTCTCTCCTTCACTGCAGCCGAGGTGAGTAAGACATTTAAACGTGTTAACCCTCGCAAGGCTGCAGGCCCAGACGGCATCCCCAGCCGCGCCCTCAGAGCATGCGCAGACCAGCTGGCCGGTGTGTTTACGGACATATTCAATCAATCCCTATACCAGTCTGCTGTTCCCACATGCTTCAAGAGGGCCACCATTGTTCCTGTTCCCAAGAAAGCTAAGGTAACTGAGCTAAACGACTACCGCCCCGTAGCACTCACATCCGTCATCATGAAGTGCTTTGAGAGACTAGTCAAGGACCATATCACCTCCACCCTACCTGACACCCTAGACCCACTCCAATTTGCTTACCGCCCAAATAGGTCCACAGACGATGCAATCTCAACCACACTGCACACTGCCCTAACCCATCTGGACAAGAGGAATACCTATGTGAGAATGCTGTTCATCGACTACAGCTCGGCATTCAACACCATAGTACCCTCCAAGCTCGTCATCAAGCTCGAGACCCTGGGTCTCGACCCCGCCCTGTGCAACTGGGTACTGGACTTCCTGACGGGCCGCCCCCAGGTGGTGAGGGTAGGCAACAACATCTCCTCCCCGCTGATCCTCAACACTGGGGCCCCACAAGGGTGCGTTCTGAGCCCTCTCCTGTACTCCATGTTCACCCACGACTGCGTGGCCACGCACGCCTCCAACTCAATCATCAAGTTTGCGGTTGACACAACAGTGGTAGGCTTGATTACCAACAATGACGAGACGGCCTACAGGGAGGAGGTGAGGGCCCTCGGAGTGTGGTGTCAGGAAAATAACCTCACACTCAACGTCAACAAAACTAAGGAGATGATTGTGGACTTCAGGAAACAGCAGAGGGAACACCCCCCTATCCACATCGATGGAACAGTGGTGGAGAGGGTAGCAAGTTTTAAGTTCCTCGGCATACACATCACAGACAAACTGAATTGGTCCACTCACACAGACAGCATCGTGAAGAAGGCGCAGCAGCGCCTCTTCAACCTCAGGAGGCTGAAAAAATTCGGCTTGTCACCAAAAGCACTCACAAACTTCTACAGATGCACAATCGAGAGCATCCTGGCGGGCTGTATCACCGCCTGGTATGGCAACTGCACCGCCCTCAACCGTAAGGCTCTCCAGAGGGTAGTGAGGTCTGCACAACGCATCACTGGGGGCAAACTACCTGCCCTCCAGGACACCTACACCACCCGATGTCACAGGAAGGCCATAAAGATCATCAAGGACATCAACCACCCGAGCCACTGCCTGTTCACCCCGCTATCATCCAGAAGGCGAGGTCAGTACAGGTGCATCAAAGCTGGGACCGAGAGACTGAAAAACAGCTTCTATCTCAAGGCCATCAGACTGTTAAACAGCCACCACTAACACTGAGTGGCTGCTGCCAACACACTGACACTGACTCAACTCCAGCCACTTTAATAATGGGAATTGATGGGAAATGATGTAAATATATCACTAGCCACTTTAAACAATGCTACCTTATATAATGTTACTTACCCTACATTATTCATCTCATATGCATACGTATATACTGTACTCTATATCATCGACGGTATCCTTATGTAATACATGTATCACTAGCCACTTTAAACTATGCCACATTGTTTACATACTCATCTCATTTGTACATACTGTACTCGATACCATCTACTGTATCTTGCCTATGCTGCTCTGTACCATCACTCATTCATATATCCTTATGTACATATTCTTTATCCCCTTACACTGTGTACAAGACAGTAGTTTTGGAATTGTTAGTTAGATTACTTGTTATTACTGCATTGTCGGAACTAGAAGCACAAGCATTTCGCTACACTCGCATTAACATCTGCTAACCATGTGTATGTGACAAATAAAATTTGATTTGATTTAAAATTTGATTTGATTTGATTTGATAATTACCACATGTTGTAGTGGGCTAACTATAGTCTAATAATTACCACATGTTGTAGTGGGCTAACTATAGTCTAATAATTACCACATGTTGTAGTGGGCTAACTATAGTCTAATAATTACCACATGTTGTAGTGGGCTAACTTTAGTCTAATAATTACCACATGTTGTAGTGGGCTAACTATAGTCTAATAATTACCACATGTTGTAGTGGGCTAACTATAGTCTAATAATTACCACATGTTGTAGTGGGCTAACTATAGTCTAATAATTACCACATGTTGTAGTGGGCTAACTATAGTCTAATAATTACCACATGTTGTAGTGGGCTAACTATAGTCTAATGATTACCACATGTTGTAGTGCAGTGGGCTAATTATAGTCTAATAATTACCACATGTTGTAGTGGGCTAACTATAGTCTAATAATTACCACATGTTGTAGTGTAGTGGGCTAACTATAGTCTAATAATTACCACATGTTGTAGTGTAGTGGGCTAATTATAGCCTAATAAATACACCTCAGCCAGGATGTTCAACTTCACACAGGATTCCATCACAGAACGTTCAGCATGAACAACAGGACAACAGAACAGTAGAACAGACTTCCTAATTCCGCCGATTCTGCTTCCATTGTCTATGGGGCTGTATGTGTGCCTCTGGTCAAGACCTCCTGCACCTCACACCTCATCCCCCCTACCCCCATCCCCTCACCCCTGGACGGGACATGGTCCTACCTCTTGCACCTCATCCCCCCTACCCCCCCCCCCCCCCCCCTTACCCCTAGACAGGGACATGGTCCAACCCCCCCCCCCCCCCCCCGGTCGGGGACATGGCCCTACCTCTTGCACCCTCCCCTGGTCGGGGACATGGTCCTACCTCCTGCACCTCATCCCCCCCCCCCCCCCCCCCCCTTACCCCTAGACGGGGACATGGTCCAACCTCCTGCACCCCCCCGCCCCCCATCCCCTCACCCCTGGACGGGGACATGGTCCTACCTCCTGCACCTCATCCCCCCCACCCCCCCCTTACCCCTAGACGGGGACATGGTCCAACCTCCTGCACCCCCCCCCCCCCCCCCCCCTCCCCCCGATATGGTCCTACCTCGTGTGTTGGTGGCCAGGTCAGCCACTTTCTGAAAGGCATCCAGGAACGCTGCAGCTGCAACCACGGTCGCCCTGGAAACAGAAACAGAACCCAGCTGGTCACGTTTTGACTCTTAACTGAAGTGAACACACATGTACCGACCAACCGACCGGGCACATGATTAGCCATGGGTAGCATCCCAAACAGCGCCCTTATTCCCTATGGTGCAGTACGATACAAAAGTAGTTCACTTTTAGGGAATTTGGGAAGCAAATACTGTTGGGCCTGGTTGAAGCCTTGAGCTATCTCTATCTGAGATCTACTGTTGGGCCTGGTTGAAGCCTTGAGCTATCTCTATCTGAGATCTAGTGTTGGGCCTGGTTGAAGCCTTGAGCTATCTCTATCTGAGATCTACTGTTGGGCCTGGTTGAAGCCTTGAGCTATCTCTATCTGAGATCTAGTGTTGGGCCTGGTTGAAGCCTTGAGCTATCTCTATCTGAGATCTACTGTTGGGCCTGGTTGAAGCTTTGAGCTATCTCTATCTGAGATCTACTGTTGGGCCTGGTTGAAGCCTTGAGCTATCTCTATCTGAGATCTACTGTTGGGCCTGGTTGAAGCCGTTAGCTATCTCTATCTGAGATCTACTGTTGGGCCTGGTTGAAGCCTTTAGCTATATCTATCTGAGATCTACTGTTGGGCCTGGTTGAAGCCTTTAGCTATCTCTATCTGAGATCTACTGTTGTTTCAAGGGAAATGGCCAGGAGCTGCTAGTTATTATAGCGTTATTAGGCCTATACTGTTAGCTGACGTTCATTCACAACAAGACAATAAGAATGTGTTTCCTCTCCGTTTGTCTGGCCACGGGCCTCACTTTAACATCTCTGTTAATGACCCTTAATGACCGTGATAACAGGCAGAGATAGGGTCTACAACGTTCAGCTTTTCATCACAGTGGAACTAGAAGTCTGAATGGCGAGGCTGTTGAAATGTTTGGAATGTCTTGTCTGGTCTGCAGTGTGCGGAAAGGAGCCGTCTGAAATCTAGGTAGCTCATCAGAGTCCCTGTGCTTTGACTGCTGAGGTACGTCACATGATTCAGATCTCAGGGTCAGGGCTAGTCAGACCTAGGCAGGGCTGTTAACGAGTCATCTTGGATATCAGCAGGAGTTTCTCTGTGACGCACACACACACGCGATTGTTAACTGGTCTTGGATTACATCAACATGGGATGGGAGTACTATCAGTCTCCAGGCTATGTGACGCAAACAAAACCAGAAACCGTGTACTATGCAAACACACTACACACGAACACACCTCTGGAACATTGAGAACAATGCCAGTAGTCATGGTGACTGTAGTTGACGTAGATCTGTAAACACATGTGTCTGTCAGACCAGTAAGGCATGCCTAGAGCTTAGCTGATGATAACAGTGACAGTAGGTGACGGAGATCTGTAAACACATGTGTCTGTCAGACCAGTAAGGCATGCCTCGAGCTCAGCTGATGATAACAGTGACAGTAGGTGACGGAGATCTGTAAAACATTGGTTTCAGCGTGTCATCTTAGCGTGCTGAGGACTTACGCAGCTCTGCTTGGTCATAAAACATACGTTCAAGTACAACAATGTTCCAAATGGCAACTGATCCCCTACATTAAGTGCACTTGTTTTGACCAGGGCCCCACACTAGATCGGGGTGGTTGGACAACATGGTCTACACGACAGACCACACAGAGGCCATGGAGAAGTCGCCATATTGACTGTCCTGTTACAGAATGTACGGGCCAAATGTCACCCTCTTTCCTACAGATGTAGTCAGAAGTTTACATACAGTGGGGCAAAAAAAGTATTTAGTCAGCCACCAATTGTGCAAGTTCTCCCACTTAAAAAGATGAGAGAGGCCTGTAATTTTCATCATAGGTACACTTCAACTATGACAGACAAAATGAGAAAGAATAATCCAGAAAATCACATTGTAGGATTTTTAATGAATTTATTTGCAAATGATGGTGGAAAATAAGTATTTGGTCACCTACAAACAAGCAAGATTTCTGGCTCTCACAGACCTGTAACTTCTTCTTTAAGAGGCTCCTCTGTCCTCTAATCGTTACCTAAGTAAATATAAATACTAATACTATATAAGATAAATACTGTTAAACCTGTTTCATTCAGCATCTTCACAAGGTCCTTTGCTGTTGTTCTAGGATTGATTTGCACTTTTTGCACAAAAGTACGTTCATCTCTAGGAGACAGAACGAGTCTCCTTCCTGAGCGGTATGACGGCTGCGTGGTCCCATGGTGTTTATACTTGTGTACTATTGTTTGTACATTCAGGCGTTTGGAAATTGCTCCCAAGAATGAACCAGACTTGCGGAGGTCTACCATTTTTTTTCCCATGATGTCAAGCAAAGAGGCACTGCGTTTGAAGATAGGCCTTGAAATACATCCACAGGTACACCTCCAATTGACTCAAATTATGTCAATTAGCCTATCAGAAGCTTCTAAAGCCATGACATAATTTTCCGGAATTTTCCAAGCTGTTTAAAGGCACAGTCAACTTAGTGTATGTAAACTTCTGACCCACTGGAATTGTGATACAGTGAATTATAAGTGAAATAATCTGTCTGTAAACAATTGTTGGAAAAATGACTTGTGTCAGGCACAAAGTAGATGTCCTAACCGACTTGCCAAAACTATAGTTTGTTAACAAGAAATTTGTAGAGTGGTTGAAAAACGAGTTTTAATGACTCCAAGCTAAGTTTATGCAAACTTTCGACTTCAACTGTATATAGGGCACTACTTTAATGGGCCCTGGTCAAAAGTAGTGCCCTATATAGGGAATAGGGTGTGATTTGGGATGTAGAGTCTGTCCCAGAACAACAGAATTCTTTATCAACTCAAAAGTTATACGTCTGATATGAAATGACTAACATCCGTTTGACCAGAAATGAACAACACTGTCCTTGTCAACCTGTAATGGTATTACCACAGACTGTGTTGTAGCGGGTTGGAGCTAACCACTACACACAAGGGTGTGTTGCTAGTCTCTTGTGGAAAAATACACACACACACACACACACACACACACACATGCACTCGCCCACACACACACACAAGAAGACACACACTCTCCACAAGCACATTCCATTCTATTTAAAGGGAGAGGAGAGCCACTACAGGGGAAACCTCTGGTTGTGTTAGTCTCTGTTGGATACTACTGTGCACTATATAGGGAATAGAATGCAATTTGGGACGTACACATACTGCGATTACACAGTAATACACAACAACCACATATTATCTGAAACATTATGTTGGGGGAAGTTATAATAAAAAAAACATTTTGCTACGAAAAAGCAACGAATGGATTTAAAAACTATAATTAGATAACTTCCTAGAAGGCAGTGTGGAAGAGGACAGCTAAATGACAGAGCACTTAACCCTACCCTAACATTATTACAGAGTAAGACACACTGCCTTTCAGCCTGTCCTCCAATTCTACCCAGCAGAGATCACCAGAGAGGTGGCTAGAGGTAGTAGACTGGGTGATTCTACCCAGCAGAGATCACCAGAGAGGTGGGTAGAGGTAGTAGCTAGACTGGGTGATTCTCCCCAACAGAGATCACCAGAGAGGTGGGTAGAGGTAGTAGACTGGGTGATTCTACCCAACAGAGATCACCAGAGAGGTGGGTAGAGGTAGTAGCTAGACTGGGTGATTCTACCCAGCAGAGATCACCAGAGAGGTGGGTAGAGGTAGTAGCTAGACTGGGTGATTCTACCCAGCAGAGATCACCAGAGAGGTGGTAGAGGTAGTAGCTAGACTGGGTGATTCTACCCAACAGAGATCACCAGAGAGGTGGTAGAGGTAGTAGCTAGACTGGGTGATTCTACCCAGCAGAGATCACCAGAGAGGTGGGTAGAGGTAGTAGCTAGACTGGGTGATTCTACCCAGCAGAGATCACCAGAGAGGTGGGTAGAGGTAGTAGCTAGACTGGGTGATTCTACCCAACAGAGATCACCAGAGAGGTGGGTAGAGGTAGTAGTGATTCTACCCAACAGAGATCACCAGAGAGGTGGGTAGAGGTAGTAGCTTGACCAGTGTTTTAGTGGGACATCTCAGCCCTCAAACGAACAGACTCAGAGAGGACAATGGGGCAGAACTAGACCCGACACAGTTTCTTATTTTCCTTCTAGAGACATCTATCCTGCATATTTATTTATGCATTTGTGTGTACTTTTTGCCTCTTTTTCTCCCTAATTTCATGGAATCAAATTGGTAGTTACAGTCTTGTCCCATCGCTGCAACTCCCCTACGGACTCGGAAGAGGCGAAGGTTGAGAGCCGTGCGTCCTCCGAAACACGATCCTGCCAAGCCGCACTGCTTCTTGACACACTGCTCGCCTTAACCCGGAAACCAGCCGCACCAATGTGTCGGAGGACACACCGTCCAGCTGGCGACTGAAATCAGCTTGCAGGCGCCCAGCCCACCACAAGGAGTCACTAGAGCGCAATGGGACAAGGAAATCCCGTCCGGCCAAACCCTTCACCAACCCGGACGACGCTGAGCCAATTGTGCACCGCCTCATGGGTCTCCCGGTCACGACACAGCCTGGGATCGAACCCGGGTCTGTAGTGACGCCTCAAGCGAAGCAGTGCTTAACAGGCTGACTACACCGCTCGCAACGCGTGCGCTGCAAAATTTATTTAGAAATCTATATTATTCCATTATTGCTGCTCGCGCCAACAAGCGTCTGCGTTGCCAAGAGCTAAAATAGAAGTCAGTTCTATTTCTGACGCAGATCGAGCTGCAAGTCCTGCCTCTCCCATTTCCTCATTGGTTTATAGAAGCAGGTACCCACGTGCAATCTCCTCATTGGTTATACCCACGTGGGTGACTGAAAATGAACGAGGTCAGTGGCGATAATGTACCTAATTTATGAAAGTTGCCAATTGCAACATAAAGTAAAAAAAGAAAAGGCATGAGAGATGAAGGAGGAGAGACGACTAGAAACGATTCTGTTGACCGTTTTATGTGTGGATTAATTGTTGGAGACGAGGACCTTGTGCAATTCAGGTAAAATAACAACTCAATGTCAGTATCCCAGGATAAATTTGCTAGCAACAGCAAGCTAGTTAAATAGGAAAAATTAGCTAGCAAGTGCACGCTAGCTAGCTAAATTGCCATAAATGTTTAATGCTTTTTCGACCTGTCTCCAAAATAATATAATTGGTTCAGAGTTTGTTTTGATATTTTAACCTGCGTGTCGTGATCGCGTTTGGTGTGGGGGGACAAAATACATTTATGCACGATGGCGCACGATGGCGCACGCATGCAGCTGGTTTGGGTTCCGTGTTAGACCGCTGCACCACTCGGGAGGACATCCATTCTGTTACAGCTACAGCTGCCCTACAATTCCACCCAGACACAGCAAAGATCACAGAGAACTGCACTTTGGTGTCTGGTATGGGGGTCAGGGGGTTTAGGCCTAGGTGAGGCAATCCTTCAGCAACCCCTCAACACTCAGACTCACAGACTCAGCACAGAGAACCATGGAGTAGAACTAGGCCTAGAACCTACACTATTAGCAACTACACCGTAGCTCAACCACAGCTGCCCTACAGATCTCAGATAGGTGGGTAGAGGTTGGAGGTTGGGGCGGAATCAATAACGATGGACACTTATTGGACAGGTCTTTTCTAGGACTTATCCTACAGCATGACACTTATTAAGGGTCTATACCTGTGGTAATAATGTGATGGTCCTGACTATGGTCTAAGGGTCTACCTGTGGTAATAATGAGATGGTCCTGACTATGGTCTAAGGGTCTACCTGTGGTAATAATGAGATGGTCCTGACTGTGGTCTAAGGGTCTACCTGTGGTAATAATGAGATGGTCCTGACTGTGGTTTTGTTAAGGGTCTACCTGTGGTAATAATGAGATGGTCCTGACTGTGGTCTAAGGGTCTACCTGTGGTAATAATGAGATGGTCCTGACTGTGGTCTGAGGGTCTACCTGTGGTAATAATGAGATGGTCCTGACTGTGGTCTAAGGGTCTACCTGTGGTAATAATGAGATGGTCCTGACTGTGGTCTAAGGGTCTATACCTGAGGTAATAATGAGATGGTCCTGACTGTGGTCTAAGGGTCTATACCTGTGGTAATAATGTGATGGTCCTGACTGTGGTCTAAGGGTCTACCTGTGGTAATAATGAGATGGTCCTGACTGTGGTCTAAGGGTCTACCTGTGGTAATAATGTGATGGTCCTGACTGTGGTCTAAGGGTCTATACCTGTGGTAATAATGAGATGGTCCTGACTGTGGTCTAAGGGTATACCTGTGGTAATAATGAGATGGTCCTGACTGTGGTCTAAGGGTCTACCTGTGGTAATAATGAGATGGTCCTGACTGTGGTCTAAGGGTCTACCTGTGGTAATAATGTGATGGTCCTGACTGTGGTCTAAGGGTCTATACCTGTGGTAATAATGAGATGGTCCTGACTGTGGTCTAAGGGTATACCTGTGGTAATAATGAGATGGTCCTGACTGTGGTCTAAGGGTCTACCTGTGGTAATAATGAGATGGTCCTGACTGTGGTCTTGTTAAGGGTCTACCTGTGGTAATAATGAGATGGTCCTGACTATGGTCTAAGGGTCTACCTGTGGTAATAATGAGATGGTCCTGACTGTGGTCTAAGGGTCTACCTGTGGTAATAATGTGATGGTCCTGACTGTGGTCTAAGGGTCTATACCTGTGGTAATAATGAGATGGTCCTGACTGTGGTCTAAGGGTATACCTGTGGTAATAATGAGATGGTCCTGACTGTGGTCTAAGGGTCTATACCTGTGGTAATAATGAGATGGTCCTGACTGTGGTCTAAGGGTCTATACCTGTGGTAATAATGAGATGGTCCTGACTGTGGTCTAAGGGTCTATACCTGTGGTAATAATGAGATGGTCCTGACTGTGGTCTAAGGGTCTATACCTGTGGTAATAATGAGATGGTCCTGACTGTGGTCTAAGGGTCTATACCTGTGGTAATAATGAGATAGTCCTGACTGTGGTCTAAGGGCCTACCTGTGGTAATAATGAGATGGTCCTGACTGTGGTCTAAGGGCCTACCTGTGGTAATAATGAGATGGTCCTGACTGTGGTCTAAGGGTCTATACCTGTGGTAATAATGAGATGGTCCTGACTGTGGTCTAAGGGTCTACCTGTGGTAATAATGTGATGGTCCTGACTGTGGTCTAAGGGTCTATACCTGTGGTAATAATGAGATGGTCCTGACTGTGGTCTAAGGGTATACCTGTGGTAATAATGAGATGGTCCTGACTGTGGTCTAAGGGTCTATACCTGTGGTAATAATGAGATGGTCCTGACTGTGGTCTAAGGGTCTATACCTGTGGTAATAATGAGATGGTCCTGACTGTGGTCTAAGGGTCTATACCTGTGGTAATAATGAGATGGTCCTGACTGTGGTCTAAGGGTCTATACCTGTGGTAATAATGAGATGGTCCTGACTGTGGTCTAAGGGTCTATACCTGTGGTAATAATGTGATAGTCCTGACTGTGGTCTAAGGGTATACCTGTGGTAATAATGAGATGGTCCTGACTGTGGTCTAAGGGCCTACCTGTGGTAATAATGAGATGGTCCTGACTGTGGTCTAAGGGTCTACCTGTGGTAATAATGAGATGGTCCTGACTGTGGTCTAAGGGTCTATACCTGTGGTAATAATGAGATGGTCCTGACTGTGGTCTAAGGGTATACCTGTGGTAATAATGAGATGGTCCTGACTGTGGTCTAAGGGCCTACCTGTGGTAATAATGAGATGGTCCTGACTGTGGTCTAAGGGTCTACCTGTGGTAATAATGAGATGGTCCTGACTGTGGTCTAAGGCTCTACCTGTGGTAATAATGAGATGACTCACCTGAGTTGAGATTGTAGTTTCCCAGCCTTGCTGATAAAGTCTTCCCAGACGGGGTAGCTGTTCTGTGGAAACAAACACAAAGTACAGGAATCTCAGAACAGCTTGTTTTCCCTGAGCACAACATCTGTCAGAAACACAAAACAACATGATAACAAAACACACACACAGAAAAAACACTTTTTTAAAACCCTTGGTCGTCCCATTGAGGTAAAAAAAAATGCTATTTTCCAAGCCAGACCTGCTCATCAAAGTGACGATGGACTAACCTATTAGACTTTATATTGACTATATTTTGTGAACACACCTTAATGAACACACAGTAATGAACACACAGTAATAAACACACAGTAATAAACACACAGTAATAAACACAGAGGAATAAACACACAGTAATAAACACACAGTAATGAACACACAGTAATAAAACACACAGTAATAAACACAGAGGAATAAACACACAGTAATAAACACACAGTAATGAACACACAGTAATAAAACACACAGTAATAAACACACAGTAATGAACACACAGTAATAAACACACAGTAATAAACACACAGTAATAAACACACAGTAATAAACACACAGTAATAAACACACAGTAATAAACACACAGTAATAAACACACAGTAATAAACACAGAGGAATAAACACAGAGGAATAAACACACAGTAATGAACACACAGTAATAAACACACAGTAATGAACACACAGTAATGGAGGGCCCTCCCCCACCCTCCATTCGGCAAATCTGACCACGATTCCATCTTGCTCCTCCCCTCCTATAGGCAGAAACTCAAACAGGAAGCACCTGTCTTGAGGACTATTCAACGCTGGACTGACCAATTGGAATCAACGTTTCAAGATTGTTTTGATCACGCGGACCGGGATATGTTCAGAGTAGCTTCAGAAAAGAATATCGACACATATACCGAGTTTATCAGGAAGTGCATAGGAGATGTGGTACCCACTGTGACTATTAAAACCTACCCCAACCAGAAACCGTGGAGAGATGGGAGCATTCGCGCAAAACTGAAAGCCCGAACCACCGCATTTAACCAGGGCAAGACTGGGAATATGGAAGAATACACACAGTGGAGTTATTCCCTCTGCAAAGCAGTCAAGCAGACTAAACGTCGCTATAGGGACAAAGATGAGTCCCAGTTCAACGGCTCAGACACGAGACGTATATGGCAGGGTCTACAGACAATCACGGATTGTAAAAAGAAAACCAGCCACGTCGCGGACACCGACGTCTTGCCACCCGGACAGCCTGAACACCTTCTTCCCTCGCTTTGAGGATAATACAGTGCCACCGACGCGGCCCGCTAACAAGGACTGTGGACTCTCCTTCTCCGTGGCCGACGTGAGTAAGACATTTACGCGTGTTAACCCTCGCAAGGCTGCCGGCCCAGACGGCATCCCTAGCCGCGTCCTCAGAGCATGCGCAGACCAGCTGGCTGGTGTGTTTCACAGATATAGTCAATCTCTCCCAGTCTGTTGTCAACACATGCTTCAAGATGGCCACCATTACCCCTGTACCTAAGAAAGCAAAGGTATCTGAACTAAATAGCACTCACCTCTGTTATCATGAAGTGCTTTGAGAGACTAGTCAAGGATCATGTCACCTCTACCTTACCTGACACCCTAGACACACTTCAATTTGCTTACCACCCTAATAGATCCACAGACGATGCAATAGCCACCACACTGCACACTGCCCTATCCCATCTGGACAAGAGGAATACCTATGTGAGAATGCTGTTCATTGACTACAGCTCAGCATTCAACACCATAGTATCCTCCAAGTTCATCATCAAGCTCGAGGCCCTGGGTCTGAACCCTGTCCTATGCAATTGGATCCTGGACTTCCTGACAGCCGCCCCCAGGTGGTGAAGGTAGGAAACATCACCTCCACTCTGCTGATCCTCAACACTGAGGCCCCACAAGGGTGCATGCTCAGCCTTTTCCTGTACTCCCTGTTCACCTATGACTGCGTTGCCAAGCACACCTCCAACTCAATCATCAAGTTTGCAGACGACACAACAGCAGTAGGCTTGATTACCAACAACGAGACAGCCTACAGGGAGGAGGTGAGGGCTCTGGGAGTGTGGTGTCAGGAAAATATCCTCTCACTCAACGTCAACAAAACTAAGGAGATGATCGTGGACTTCAGGAAACAGCAGAGGGAGCACCACCCCTATCCACATCAGTGGGACCGCAGTGGAAAAGGTGGTGGAAAACTTCATGTTCCTCGGCGTACACATCACTGACCAACTGAAATGGTTCACTCACACAGACAGTGTGGTGAAGAAAGCACCTTTTCTTTTTTTTCATGTGTCCTCCGAAACACAACACAACCAAGCCGCACTGCTTCTTAACACAGCGCGCATCCAACCCGGAAGCCAGCCGCACCAATGTGTCGGAGGAAACACCGTGCACCTGGCAACCTTGGTTAGCGTGCACTGCGCCCGGCCCGCCACAGGAGTCGCTGGTGCGCGATGAGACAAGGATATCCCTACCGGCCAAACCCTCCCTAAACCGGACGACGCTAGGCCAATTGTGCGTCGCCCCACGGACCTCCCCGATCGCGGCCGATTGCGACAGAGCCTGGGCGCAAACCCAGAGTCTCTGGTGGCACAGCTACTGCTACCACTGCGCCACCCGGGAGGCCCTCAACAGCACCTTTCCAACCTCAGGAGGCTGAAGAAATTTGGCTTAGCACCTAAAACCCTCACAAACGTTTACAGATGCACAATTGAGAGCATCCTGTCGGGCTGTATCACCACCTGGTACGGCAACTGCACCGCCCACAACCGCAAAGCTCTCCAGAGGGTGGTGCGGTCTGCCCAGCGCATTACTGGGCTGTATCAACGCCTGGTACGGAAACTGCACCGCCCACAACCGCAAATCTCTCCAGAGGGTGGTGCAGTCTGCCCAGCGCATTACTGGGCTGTATCAACGCCTGGTACGGAAACTGCACCGCCCACAACCGCAAAGCTCTCCAGAGGGTGGTGCGGTCTGCCCAGCGCATTACTGGGCTGTATCACCGCCTGGTACGGAAACTGCACCGCCCACAACCGCAAAGCTCTCCAGAGGGTGGTGCAGTCTGCCCAGCGCATTACTGGGGGCAAACTTTCCGCCCTCCTGGACACCTACACCACCCGATGCCATAGGAAGGCCAAAAAGATCATCAAGGACAACAACCACCCGATGCCATAGGAAGGCCAAAAAGATCATCAAGGACAACAACCACCCGATGCCACAGGAAGACCAAAAAGATCATCAAGGACAACAACCACCCGATGCCACAGGAAGACCAAAAAGATGATCAAGGACAACAACTACCCGATGCCACAGGAAGGCCAAAAAGATAATCAAGGACAACAACTACCCGATGCCATAGGAAGACCAAAAAGATGATCAAGGACAACAACTACCCGATGCCACAGGAAGGCCAAAAAGATAATCAAGGACAACAACCACCCGATGCCATAGGAAGGCCATAAAGATCATCAAGGACAACAACCACCCGATGCCATAGGAAGGCCAAAAAGATCATCAAGGACAACAACCACCCGATGCCATAGGAAGGCCATAAAGATCATCAAGGAAAACAACCACCCGATGCCACAGGAAGGCCAAAAAGATCATCAAGGACAACAACCACCCGATGCCACAGGAAGGCCAACAAGATCATCAAGGACAACAACCACCCGATGCCACAGGAAGGCCATAAAGATCATCAAGGACAACAACCACCCGATGCCACAGGAAGGCCAAAAAGATCATCAAGGACAACAACCACCCGATGTCACAGGAAGGCCAAAAAGATAATCAAGGACAACAACCACCCGATGCCATAGGAAGGCCAAAAAGATCATCAAGGACAACAACCACCCAAACCACTGCCTGTTCTCCCCGCTATAATCCAGAAGGCGAGGTCAGTACAGGTGCATCATAGCAGGGACCGAGTGACTGAAAAACAGCTTCTATCTCAAGCTCATCAGACTGCTAAACAGTAATCTCCAGCACATCAGAGGCGGCTGCCTATAGACATAGATTAGGAATCACTGGCCACTATAAGGAAATGAAACACTAGCCATTTTAATAATGTCTCTGTATCTAGCATTACTCATCTCATGTGTATATACTGTATTCTATACTATTCTACGGTATCTTAGTCACTTTAATTGTGTGTAAATATAGCATCACCCATCTCATATGTATATACTGTATTCTAAACTATGTCACTGTATCTTAGTCACTTTAATTGTGTGTAAATATTGAAACACCCATCTCATGTGTATATACTGTATTCTATACTATGTCACTGTATCTTAGTCACTTTAATTGTGTGTAAATATTACATCACCCATCTCATGTGTATATACTGTATTCTATACTATGTCACTGTATCTTAGTCCTATGCTGCTCTGACATATGTGCATAGATATCCTTAATCCATTCCTTACTTAGATTTACGTGTATTTTGGGTATATGTTGTGAAACTGTTAGATATTACTGCACTGTCGGAGCTAGAAGCACAAGCATTTCGCTACACCCACAATAACATCTGCTAAACACGTGTATGTGACCAATAAAATGTGATTGGAGTTGAGTAGTGTAATAGTCAGACTACGCTGCCATCCGGGAGGCAGAGGAGAAGATAAGTAAGGATGCTGTGTCTGAAAATGATTTGTAGCATTAGTGACCTTAGGAATGTCACCCTGTGTAACACTATACCGTCATAACACAGGAGACAGAGAGAGAGTGAGAGAGTGAGAGTGGAGAGAGAGAGAGAGAGAGAGAGAAAGAGAGAGGAGAGAAAGAGAGAGGAGAGAAAGAGAGAGGAGAGAAAGAGAGAGGAGAGAAAGAGAGAGGAGAGAAAGAGAGAGGAGAGAAAGAGAGAGAGATAGAGAAAGAGAGAGGAGAGAAAGAGATAGGAGAGAAAGAGAGAGAGAAAGGGAGAAAGAGAGAGAGAGAGCGAAACACACACCCATACAAACACACACAGCTCCTTAGCATCAGTAGCCGATTAATATTTCAAGAGCCTTGAAGGCAGAGACCTCCTGCTGAACAATAACCTAGATACCCACAGCAACAATAGATTCAGAGGTGAAGAATATAGATTTGATAGCATAACAGTGCATTTGACATTTGAAGAAAACACTCAAGCCTCATCCATGGATAACCCCGATCTAGTATTTTTGTTTGCCTCCATAAACTTCAGTCATTTGGCTTCGTAGCTCTCAGTTCGGCCTGAAGAGAAAGCAAGCAGCTAGCCATGACATGATGATGATGCATGCCTTGTCATTATCTGAAATAAGTGTCAAATAATAACAGACAGTTAACATTATCTACTTAGCTATTAGCTAACCTTAGAGCCATTCCTACAGCACAGGTTACTGAATGAGTTAATATGGAGTTAGATAAGTAGCTATTAGCTATCTATCTCATGTACACTGTTATAAACACAATGATTCAGAACGGGATAGGTTTGACTTACCTTCATGTCGCCTATCACACTCTGGAAAAGTCCCCCCAGTGCACTGCATTCCTTCTCAATAACAGACTCCATTTTTCTGGACAACTGAGTAACTGGTCAGTCTGACGGTCAAGCTGGACAGCTCCTGAACTTAAGAGTTGAAAGAAACCTCGGGCTCTTTGAATAAAAATCCTCGGCTATTTGAATACAAATAATTTCGCTTTAGTTAACTATTCACCCAACGAGTGGAAAAGAGCTGGACTTGATGCAGAAACGAATAAAAACCCGCTCCAGCCTATATAGCTGGTTCGGCTCAGTCAAAAGCTCTCGGACAAGAGGTGAGACTGAGAGAAGAATAGTCGCTGACGAGATTTAAAACCCAATCGCTTCTCCACTCACGGTCCATGATTCTCCAAATGACACAATTCCCGAAACGTATTTAATACAACATGTATAGATATAGATCCGATAGTCTCTGGATATTCAACGTAAACAACAAAATGATCTACTCAAGCACATTCCAAAAACAGCTCCGTCTCAGAAGCTCAATGTATTACAATGCAATTTCAGCTGGTCGAGTCTGGAGACTATGCGAAGATCTCAATTCAAACATACTCCTCGCGTCCTCTCTGCTCTCTCCTCGTCTCCTTCTCAAAGCCCATTGGAGGAGAAGGTAAGAGGGGCGGGACCTCTGACTTTCTCATCCAATGGGTTTAGAGAAGGAGACGACGGGAGCGCAGAGAGGACGCGAGGAGTATACTAGCTTCCCTAAAGGTACAGAGCGCATACCCGAATAGCGAAATTGCACCCCCCTCCTGGCTTTGACGCGTGTGTTGGCTTCTTGCCTTTTTGCTCGAAATAGTTTATAAAAGGAACTACTGACTGATTTCTATCTTTTTCAACTCATCATAACTGCTATTTAAAACGGGAGAGAATATTATTTCCGGTTTAGCAACAAAATTGTTCATGGAAATCTACAAAAACACTATACTCACACTCACACACACTAACTACACTGACACTCTCACACAAAACCTACTACACACATTCACATACTGCGTTCAAAACAACTGTGAACTCGGAAAAATATGAGGTCAAATCATGACGTCATTGAGCTTCAGGCCCGAGTTCCGGAGATTGAATTCCTATTTGGATGACCGTTCAAATTGATTTTTGCCACTCGGAGCTCGTTTTTTCCCCCCCCCCCGAGTTCACAGCAGTGGCGATTTTAGCATGTAAATATTGGTGAGGCAAACAATTGTTTTTATTTTATTTATTTATGCCAGCATTTCCACTACACAACACTACACAATACATTAATTGCACTATAACGGTGACATACAGTGGTGTAAAGTACTTAAGTAAAAATACTTTAAAGTACAACTTAAGTCGTTTTTTTGAGTATCTGTACTTTACTCTACTATTTATATTTTTTATTACTTTTACTTTTACTTCACTACATTCCTGAAGGAAATAATAACATAGCTAATATGGCTGATTTGCTTAAACAAATGTGGTTTCTATTGACAATTGACACGTACAAACTATGGCATAAGGGGACAACGAGCGGATAAGAGGCAATCCGTAATTTCGATTAAGACCTTATTAATGAGTGAGCTGGGACGGATGTAGTCAATATAACTATTTGTTCAACACTTTTGAAATGTACAGCGACAGAATTCAGAACATGGGCCATTCTTACAGTATTCTCCCTGTACACCAAGTCAGAGCCATAGGATAAATAAAGGCACATATTTTTTTATTTTACCTTTATTTAACTAGGCAAGACAGTTAAGAACAAATTAGCTTCACTCTTACGTATTTTATTTGTCTTTGTCGTGTGTTAATATTATTTTGTTTAACTCGGCATCATTGGGTTGTATTCTGGGTCATGTGACAAACACTATTTATTTTGTAGTGGAGGGGGGCAACAACATTAACAAACGTGTGGTCCTGAGCAAAGGCTCATTGTTCAGATTTGAAGGGGTCTAGTGACATCTAGTGGCCAACACATGCATAGCCTGTGAGGTGGTTTATGGAAACACAATTTCACCTGCATTTGGAAAACAGTATAAAAGTGGGACAAAGTACAAATGTGTAGGCATTGGGGTAAAAATCAGGACAAACATTTTGCAAAGCATGAGGTTTCCCCCAAGACTAATGGTTTGTCTGGACGGACTCATTTCAGACACATAAAACTAGTGCTTGTCTCCCTTCACCAATAGATGTCTCCCTAGACTTTGAAAATGGACTCGTCACAAGTGCAAGTTGGGATCCTTGGGACATACATACCATAAACCCTAACCCTAACCATAACCCCTATCCTATCCTACCCTTACCTAACCTTAACCATAACCCCTATCCTATCCTACCCTTACCTAACCTTAACCATAACCCCTATCCTATCCTACCCTTACCTAACCCTAACCATAACCCCTATCCTATCCTACCATTACCTAACCTTAACCATAACCCCTATCCTATCCTACCCTTACCTAACCTTAACCATAACCCCTATCCTATCCTACCCTTACCTAACCCTAACCATAACCCCTATCCTATCCTACCCTTACCTAACCCTAACCATAACCCCTATCCTATCCTACCCTTACCTAACCTTAACCATAACCTTTGGTATTTGGTATGTTATTAGGATTCCCAATTAGCTGTTGAGAAAGCAGCAGCTCCTCTTCCTGGGGTCCAACACAGAACATGAACCATGACATAATACAGAACATTATTAGACAACAGCTCAAGGACAGAACTACATCAACACCTTAATAACCCTTAACCCTTAACCATTTTAATTATCAACTTCAACGGGGTGACGTCAGAGTTGGGACATCCCAAGGATCCCGTTTAGAACATGTCTCATATTACACGAAACGTTTAGGCTACATAATGTGACTTTTCTATGTACATGGATGACACAGGTCAAACTAAACCAGTCGTCTATTAGACCGTCCACTCCAAAGAGCAGGCGATGTAGACCTATTCATGGAAACCAGAAGCAGTTAGCTAGTCCGTCTAGACTGAGACAGAGAGTAGGCTTGTCTGTCTAGACTGAGACAGAGAACAGGCTTGTCCATCTAGACTGAGACAGAGAGTAGGCTTGTCCGTCTAGACTGAGACAGAGAGTAGGCTTGTCTGTCTAGACTGAGACAGAGAGTAGGCTTGTCTGTCTAGACTGAGACAGAGAGTAGGCTTGTCCGTCTAGACTGAGACAGACAGCAGGCTTGTCTGTCTAGACTGAGACAGAGAGTAGGCTTGTCTGTCTAGACTGAGACAGAGAACAGGCTTGTCCATCTAGACTGAGACAGAGTGTAGGCTTGTCTGTCTAGACTGAGACAGAGAGTAGGCTTGTCCGTCTAGACTGAGACAGACAGCAGGCTTGTCTGTCTAGACTGAGACAGAGAGTAGGCTTGTCTGTCTAGACTGAGACAGAGAACAGGCTTGTCCATCTAGACTGAGACAGAGAGTAGGCTTGTCCGTCTAGACTGAGACAGAGAGTAGGCTTGTCTGTCTAGACTGAGACAGAGAGTAGGCTTGTCTGTCTAGACTGAGACAGAGAGTAGGCTTGTCCGTCTAGACTGAGACAGACAGCAGGCTTGTCTGTCTAGACTGAGACAGAGAGTAGGCTTGTCTGTCTAGACTGAGACAGAGAACAGGCTTGTCCATCTAGACTGAGACAGAGTGTAGGCTTGTCTGTCTAGACTGAGACAGAGAGTAGGCTTGTCCGTCTAGACTGAGACAGACAGCAGGCTTGTCTGTCTAGACTGAGACAGAGAGTAGGCTTGTCTGTCTAGACTGAGACAGACAGCAGGCTTGTCTGTCTAGACTGAGACAGATAATAGGCTTGTCCGAAATAGACTGAGACAGATAGTAGGCTTGTCTGTCTAGACTGAGACAGAGAGTAGGCTTGTCTGTCTAGACTGAGACAGATAGTAGGCTTGTCCGAAATAGACTGAGACAGAGAGTAGGCTTGTACATCTAGACTGAGACAGAGAGTAGGGTTGTCTGGTCCTCCTCTAGGAGGGTAGCTGGTCCTCCTCTAGGGAGGTAGCTGGTCCTCCTCTAGGGAGGTAGCTGGTCCTCCTCTAGGGAGGTATCTGGTCCTCCTCTAGGGAGGTAGCTGGTTCTCCTCTAGGGAGGTAGCTGGTCCTCCTCTAGGGAGGTAGCTGGTTCTCCTCTAGGGAGGTAGCTGGTCCTCCTCTAGGGAGGTAGATGGTCCTCCTCTAGGGAGGTAGCTGGTTCTCCTCTAGGGAGGTAGCTGGTCCTCCTCTAGGGGGTAACTGGTCCTCCTCTAGGGAGGTAGCTGGTCCTCCTCTAGGGGGGTAGCTGGTCCTCCTCTAGGCGGGTAGCTGGTCCTCCTCTAGGGGGTAGCTGGTCCTCCTCTAGGGGGGTAGCTGGTCCACCTCTAGGGGGTAGCTGGTCCACCTCTAGGGGGTAGCTGGTCCTCCTCTAGGGGGGTAGCTGGTCCACCTCTAGGGGGTAGCTGGTCCACCTCTAGGGGGTAGCTGGTCCTCCTCTAGAAGGTAGCTGGTCCTTCTCTAGGGAGGTAGCTGGACATCCTCTTGGGGGGTAGCTGGTCCTCCTCTAGGGGGTAACTGGTCCTCCTCTAGGGAGGTAGCTGGTCCTCCTCTAGGGGGGTAGCTGGTCCTCCTCTAGGGGGGTAGCTGCTCCTCCTCGAGGGGGTAGCTGGTCCTCCTCTAGGGGGGTAGCTGGTCCTCCTCTAGGGGGGTAGCTGGTCCTCCTCTAGGGGGGTAGCTGCTCCTCCTCTAGGGGGGTAGCTGGTCCTCCTCTAGGGGGGTAGCTGCTCCTCCTCTAGGGGGTAGCTGGTCCTCCTCTAGGGGGGTAGCTGGTCCTCCTCTAGGGAGGTAGCTGGTCCTCTTCTAACTATGTTGATATTTATCACACATTTTAGTTTCAGAGCTCAGCTAAAAAAGTGTGAACTTTTTTTGTATTTCTGTTCAGTTCTATTTGTGGACCACAGGAAGGGCAGCTTCTGCATGTACAGCGGCTAATGTTGCTCCTCATCAACTAAACCATTCCAATCAAATCAAATCAAAATGTATTGGTCACATACACATGGTTAGCAGATATAGCGAGTGTAGCGAAATGCTTGTGCTGCTACTTCCGCCAGTGCAGTAATATCTAACAAGTAATCTAACAATTCAACAACAACTACCTAATACACACACAAATCTACGTAAAGGAAGGGAATAAGAATATATACATATAAATATATGGATGAGAAATGACAGAGCGGCACAGGCAAGATGCAATAGACGGTATAAAATACAGTATATACATATGATATGAGTTTTGAGAGATATGTAAACACTATTAAAGTGGCATTATGAAAGTGACTAGTGATCCATTTATTAAAGTGGCCGATGAGTCTGTATGCAGGCAGCAGCCTCTCTGAGTTAGTGATGGCTGTATAACATTCTGATGGCCTTGAGATTCGATATGCATTCTGAGCGTTTTGTCAGTAACATAAAGACAGCATCTGACACAATATTGAGTTTTTCTCCAACATCCAATGAACTTCCTGTCAAGTGTTTTTATTTTATTTGTATTTTTTTATCCAATTAGATCAGCGCATGGTTTTATCATCTGCTTACAGGAAATCCCCCAAAATGTATCGAGGTCATATCAGACTCAGAGATCCTGTCACGAAACAGAAAATAAAGTGAATGCATCTGTTTTGTACCGTAGCAGTTTGTTGTTTCCTTTCTGTATACAGGCGATGTAGGGAAACACACCAGATGGTGATGTCTAAACCATGTTTGTTCTGTCAGGTGGACGCTGATTGAGATATTCCACCCACCCAACCACTCCTGAATGAATGAATGAATGGGTTTCTATGGTGACCTAAACTCTCAACTGCAGCACAAACTGCGTTCACTTCATTACACCTACATCCTAAAAGGATGCACTACTTTTGACCAGAGCCCTATGGGGACCCTATTCTCTATATAGTGCACAACTTTTGACCAGAGCCCTATGGGGACCCTATTCTCTATATAGTGCACTACTTTTGACCAAAGCCCTATGGGACCCTATTCCCTATATAGTGCACTACTTTTGACCAAAGCCCTATGAGGCACTTCCCTACACAACATTTACACAAGGACTCTCTCATCTATCCATTGATGGATCTGAATACAGCTGGAATATTTTCTTTTTTTAGATAACCAGTTTGTTTACCACAATCAAATGAGTACTGTAGTATACTTCCCTCTCTCTCCCAGCAAACAGACCATACAAACCATTACTGTAGTATACTTCCCTCTCTCTCCCAGCAAACAGACATTACAAACCATTACTGTAGTATACTTCCCTATCTAACCCAGCAAACAGACCATACAAACCATTACTGTAGTATACTTCCCTCTCTCTCCCAGCAAACAGACCATACAAACCATTACTGTAGTATACTTCCCTCTCTAACCCAGCAAACAGACCATACAAACCATTACTGTAGTATACTTCCCTCTCTAACCCAGCAAACAGACCTGACAAACCATTACTGTAGTATACTTCTCTCTCTAACCCAGCAAACAGACCTGACAAACCATTACTGTAGTATACTTCCCTCTCTCTCCCAGCAAACAGACCATACAAACAATT
Source organism: Oncorhynchus clarkii lewisi (assembly GCF_045791955.1). Lineage (NCBI taxonomy): Eukaryota > Metazoa > Chordata > Actinopteri > Salmoniformes > Salmonidae > Oncorhynchus > Oncorhynchus clarkii. The sequence continues at coordinate 2,392,699 of NC_092149.1, read as the reverse complement.
ACTGTAGTATACTTCCCTCTCTCTCCCAGCAAACAGACCATACAAACCATTACTGTAGTATACTTCCCTCTCTAACCCAGCAAACAGACCTGACAAACCATTACTGTAGTATACTTCCCTCTCTCTCCCAGCAAACAGACCATACAAACCATTACTGTAGTATACTTCCCTCTCTCTCCCAGCAAACAGACCATACAAACCATTACTGTAGTATACTTCCCTCTCTAACCCAGCAAACAGACCATACAAACCATTACTGTAGTATACTTCCCTCTCTAACCCAGCAAACAGACCATACAAACCATTACTGTAGTATACTTCCCTCTCTAAACCAGCAAACAGACCATACAAACCATTACTGTAGTATACTTCCCTCTCTCTCCCAGCAAACAGACCATACAAACCATTACTGTAGTATACCTCCCTCTCTAACCCAGCAAACAGACCATACAAACCATTACTGTAGTATACTTCCCTCTCTAACCCAGCAAACAGACCTGACAAACCATTACTGTAGTATACTTCTCTCTCTAACCCAGCAAACAGACCTGACAAACCATTACTGTAGTATACTTCCCTCTCTCTCCCAGCAAACAGACCATACAAACCATTACTGTAGTATGCTTCCCTCTCTCTCCCAGCAAACAGACCATACATACCATTACTGTAATATACTTCCCTCTCTAACCCAGCAAACAGACCATACAAACCATTACTGTAGTATACTTCCCTCTCTAACCCAGCAAACAGACCATACAAACCATTACTGTAGTATACTTCCCTCTCTCTCCCAGCAAACAGACCATACAAACCATTACTGTAGTATACTTCCCTCTCTAACCCAGCAAACAGACCATACAAACCATTACTGTAGTATACTTCCCTCTCTAACCCAGCAAACAGACCATACAAACCATTACTGTAGTATACTTCCCTCTCTAACCCAGCAAACAGACCATACAAACCATTACTGTAGTATACTTCCCTCTCTCTCCCAGCAAACAGACCATGCAAACCATTACTGTAGTATACTTCCCTCTCTCTCCCAGCAAACAGACCATACATACCATTAATCTAGTATACTTCCCTCTCTAACCCAGCAAACAGACCATACAAACCATTACTGTAGTATACTTCCCTCTCTAACCCAGCAAACAGCACAGGCCATACAAACCATTACTGTAGTATACTTCCCTCTCTAACCCAGCAAACAGACCATACAAACCATTACTGTAGTATACTTCCCTCTCTCTCCCAGCAAACAGACCATACAAACCATTACTGTAGTATACTTCCCTCTCTAACCCAGCAAACAGACCATACAAACCATTACTGTAGTATACTTCCCTCTCTCTCCCAGCAAACAGACCATACAAACCATTACTGTAGTATACTTCTCTCTCTCCCAGCAAACAGACCATACAAACCATTACTGTAGTATACTTCCTTCTCTCTCCCAGCAAACAGACCATACAAACCATTACTGTAGTATAATTCCCTCTCTAACCCAACAAACATACCATACAAACCATTACTGTAGTATACTTCCCTCTCTAACCCAGCAAACAGACCATACAAACCATTACTGTAGTATACTTCCCTCTCTAACCCAGCAAACAGACCATACAAACCATTACTGTAGTATACTTCCCTCTCTCTCCCAGCAAACAGACCATACAAACCATTACTGTAGTATACTTCCCTCTCTAACCCAGCAAACAGACCATACAAACCATTACTGTAGTATACTTCCCTCTCTAACCCAGCAAACAGACCATACAAACCATTACTGTAGTATACTTCCCTCTCTAACCCAGCAAACAGACCATACAAACCATTACTGTAGTATACTTCCCTCTCTCTCCCAGCAAACAGACCATACAAACCATTACTGTAGTATACTTCCCTCTCTAACCCAGCAAACAGACCATACAAACCATTACTGTAGTATACTTCCCTCTCTCTCCCAGCAAACAGACCATACAAACCATTACTGTAGTATACTTCCCTCTCTCTCCCAGCAAACAGACCATACATACCATTACTGTAGTATACTTCCCTCTCTAACCCAGCAGACAGACCATACAAACCATTACTGTAGTATACTTCCCTCTCTAACCCAGCAAACAGACCATACAAACCATTACTGTAGTATACTTCCCTCTCTAACCCAGCAAACAGACCATACAAACCATTACTGTAGTATACTTCCCTCTCTAACCCAGCAAACAGACCATACAAACCATTACTGTAGTATACTTCCCTCTCTCTCCCAGCAAACAGACCATGCAAACCATTACTGTAGTATACTTCCCTCTCTCTCCCAGCAAACAGACCATACATACCATTAATCTAGTATACTTCCCTCTCTAACCCAGCAAACAGACCATACAAACCATTACTGTAGTATACTTCCCTCTCTAACCCAGCAAACAGCACAGGCCATACAAACCATTACTGTAGTATACTTCCCTCTCTAACCCAGCAAACAGACCATACAAACCATTACTGTAGTATACTTCCCTCTCTCTCCCAGCAAACAGACCATACAAACCATTACTGTAGTATACTTCCCTCTCTAACCCAGCAAACAGACCATACAAACCATTACTGTAGTATACTTCCCTCTCTCTCCCAGCACACAGACCATACAAACCATTACTGTAGTATACTTCTCTCTCTCCCAGCAAACAGACCATACAAACCATTACTGTAGTATACTTCCTTCTCTCTCCCAGCAAACAGACCATACAAACCATTACTGTAGTATACTTCCCTCTCTAACCCAACAAACATACCATACAAACCATTACTGTAGTATACTTCCCTCTCTAACCCAGCAAACAGACCATACAAACCATTACTGTAGTATACTTCCCTCTCTAACCCAGCAAACAGACCATACAAACCATTACTGTAGTATACTTCCCTCTCTCTCCCAGCAAACAGACCATACAAACCATTACTGTAGTATACTTCCCTCTCTAACCCAGCAAACAGACCATACAAACCATTACTGTAGTATACTTCCCTCTCTAACCCAGCAAACAGACCATACAAACCATTACTGTAGTAAACTTCCCTCTCTAACCCAGCAAACAGACCATACAAACCATTACTGTAGTATACTTCCCTCTCTCTCCCAGCAAACAGACCATACAAACCATTACTGTAGTATACTTCCCTCTCTAACCCAGCAAACAGACCATACAAACCATTACTGTAGTATACTTCCCTCTCTCTCCCAGCAAACAGACCATACAAACCATTACTGTAGTATACTTCCCTCTCTCTCCCAGCAAACAGACCATACATACCATTACTGTAGTATACTTCCCTCTCTAGCCCAGCAAACAGACCATACAAACCATTACTGTAGTATACTTCCCTCTCTAACCCAGCAGACAGACCATACAAACCATTACTGTAGTATACTTCCCTCTCTCTCCCAGCAAACAGACCATACAAACCATTACTGTAGTATACTTCTCTCTCTCCCAGCAAACAGACCATACAAACCATTACTGTAGTATACTTCCTTCTCTCTCCCAGCAAACAGACCATACAAACCATTACTGTAGTATACTTCCCTCTCTAACCCAGCAAACAGACCATACAAACCATTACTGTAGTATACTTCCCTCTCTCTCCCAGCAAACAGACCATACAAACCATTACTGTAGTATACTTCTCTCTCTCCCAGCAAACAGACCATACAAACCATTACTGTAGTATACTTCCCTCTCTAACCCAGCAAACAGACCATACAAACCATTACTGTAGTATACTTCCCTCTCTAACCCAGCAAACAGACCATACAAACCATTACTGTAGTATACTTCCCTCTCTCTCCCAGCAAACAGACCATACAAACCATTACTGTAGTATACTTCTCTCTCTCCCAGCAAACAGACCATACAAACCATTACTGTAGTATACTTCCTTCTCTCTCCCAGCAAACAGACCATACAAACCATTACTGTAGTATACTTCCCTCTCTAACCCAGCAAACATACCATACAAACCATTACTGTAGTATACTTCCCTCTCTAACCCAGCAAACAGACCATACAAACCATTACTGTAGTATACTTCCCTCTCTAACCCAGCAAACAGACCATACAAACCATTACTGTAGTATACTTCCCTCTCTAACCCAGCAAACAGACCATACAAACCATTACTGTAGTATACTTCCCTCTCTCTCCCAGCAAACAGACCATACAAACCATTACTGTAGTATACTTCCCTCTCTCTCCCAGCAAACAGACCATACATACCATTACTGTAATATACTTCCCTCTCTAACCCAGCAAACAGACCATACAAACCATTACTGTAGTATACTTCCCTCTCTCTCCCAGCAAACAGACCATACAAACCATTACTGTAGTATACTTCCCTCTCTCTCCCAGCAAACAGACCATACAAACCATTACTGTAGTATACTTCCCTCTCTCTCCCAGCAAACATAGCATACAAACCATTACTGTAGTATACTTCCCTCTCTAACCCAGCAAACAGACCATACAAACCATTACTGTAGTATACTTCCCTCTCTAACCCAGCAAACAGACCATACATACCATTACTGTAGTATACTTCCCTCTCTAACCCAGCAGACAGACCATACAAACCATTACTGTAGTATACTTCCCTCTCTAACCCAGCAAACAGCACAGGCCATACAAAGCATTACTGTAGTATACTTCCCTCTCTAACCCAGCAAACAGACCATACAAACCATTACTGTAGTATACTTCCCTCTCTCTCCCAGCAAACAGACCATACAAACCATTACTGTAGTATACTTCCCTCTCTAACCCAGCAAACAGACCATACAAACCATTACTGTAGTATACTTCCCTCTCTCTCCCAGCAAACAGACCATACAAACCATTACTGTAGTATACTTCTCTCTCTCCCAGCAAACAGACCATACAAACCATTACTGTAGTATACTTCCTTCTCTCTCCCAGCAAACAGACCATACAAACCATTACTGTAGTATACTTCCCTCTCTAACCCAGCAAACATACCATACAAACCATTACTGTAGTATACTTCCCTCTCTAACCCAGCAAACAGACCATACAAACCATTACTGTAGTATACTTCCCTCTCTAACCCAGCAAACAGACCATACAAACCATTACTGTAGTATACTTCCCTCTCTCTCCCAGCAAACAGACCATACAAACCATTACTGTAGTATACTTCCCTCTCTAACCCAGCAAACAGACCATACAAACCATTACTGTAGTATACTTCCCTCTCTAACCCAGCAAACAGACCATACAAACCATTACTGTAGTATACTTCCCTCTCTAACCCAGCAAACAGACCATACAAACCATTACTGTAGTATACTTCCCTCTCTCTCCCAGCAAACAGACCATACAAACCATTACTGTAGTATACTTCCCTCTCTCTCCCAGCAAACATAGCATACAAACCATTACTGTAGTATACTTCCCTCTCTAACCCAGCAAACAGACCATACAAACCATTACTGTAGTATACTTCCCTCTCTCTCCCAGCAAACAGACCATACAAACCATTACTGTAGTATACTTCCCTCTCTCTCCCAGCAAACAGACCATACATACCATTACTGTAATATACTTCCCTCTCTAACCCAGCAAACAGACCATACAAACCATTACTGTAGTATACTTCCCTCTCTCTCCCAGCAAACAGACCATACAAACCATTACTGTAGTATACTTCCCTCTCTCTCCCAGCAAACAGACCATACAAACCATTACTGTAGTATACTTCCCTCTCTCTCCCAGCAAACAGACCATACAAACCATTACTGTAGTATACTTCCCTCTCTCTCCCAGCAAACATAGCATACAAACCATTACTGTAGTATACTTCCCTCTCTAACCCAGCAAACAGACCATACACACAGGCAATATTGTACACACTAATGTTAAATGTATCTGGAAAATAGTACACAACACCAAGTGCTTGATTCTTGATTTAATTATCATTGTTCAACATCATCATATAATATTAAAAACAGCAACTCACCTAATGTACAATACAGTACTACACTTACATGCAAATTGCCCAATAGCCTGCTATGGCCAGGCCAACAAAACACAACGAGAAAAATATAAGCATCATTCACAACACAGTCTTGAACATTGAGCCTTCTCCTGCTTTTTCAAATAGATACACTTTAATTTACCAGTAGGCAACCTGTATTATTCTGTATTAATTTACCAGTGGGCTACCTGTATTATTCTGTATTAATTTACCAGTGGGCAACCTGTATTATTCTGTATTAATTTACCAGTGGGCTACCTGTATTATTCTGTATTAATTTACCAGTGGGCTACCTGTATTATTCTGTATTAATTTACCAGTGGGCTACCTGTATTATTCTGTATTAATTTACCAGTGGGCTACCTGTATTATTCTGTATTAATTTACCAGTGGGCTACCTGTATTATTCTGTATTAATTTACCAGTGGGCTACCTGTATTATTCTGTATTAATTTACCAGTAGGCTACATGTATTATTCTGTATTATCTTGAATCTGTCACAAGAAAATACAATCGATATCATTCAGAACCGTGCTTGTTCTACAACATGCTAAAACACTGGCAGCTGTTGTCTTCTTTGTTTTTGAAGATTGGACATAAAGTTCTGGGTGTACTGGATGCATCAGAGTGAGGGGAAGGATCCGTTCTGGGTGTTCTGGATGCATCACAGTGAGGGGAAGGATCCGTTCTGGGTGTTCTGGATGCATCACAGTGAGGGGAACGATCCGTTCTGGGTGTTCTGGATGCATCACAGTGAGGGGAACGATCCGTTCTGGGTGTTCTGGATGCATCACAGTGAGGGGAAGGATCCGTTCTGGGTGTTCTGGATGCATCACAGTGAAGGGAAGGATCCGTAGTTAGAGGTCTTCTCTGCACAGGGAAGACTAGGCCTTATTGGGCTTCATTCCCAGGCACAGCGCTAGCTCATTCCTCTGGATCTTTCCATCATTGTTGACGTCACAGTGCCCCAGCAGCACAGCCCTCAGTTTGTCCAGCTCTGGACCAGTGATGCTGGGCTGGATGGAAGATCAACAGGTAAAACACATTAGTAGTGAAACTATGTTTGTATAGATGTATTTTATATTGCACAAAAATTGCTCTTCCTGCACAATATATGTCCTTATGGCCAGCCAGGACAGAGGACACTGGACAGTAGATGTCCTTATGGCCAGCCAGGACAGAGGACACTGGACAGTAGATGTCCTTATGTCCAGCCAGGACAGAGGACACTGGACAGTAGATGTCCTTATGGCCAGCCAGGACAGAGGACACTGGACAGTAGATGTCCTTATGTCCAGCCAGGACAGAGGACACTGGACAGTAGATGTCCTTATGTCCAGCCAGGACAGAGGACACTGGACAGTAGATGTCCTTATGGCCAGCCAGGACAGAGAACACAATAGATGTCCTGATGTCCAGCCAGGACAGAGAACACAATATATGTCCTTATGTCCAGCCAGGACAGAGGACACTGGACAGTAGATGTCCTTATGGCCAGCCAGGACAGAGGACACTGGACAGTAGATGTCCTTATGGCCAGCCAGGACAGAGGACACTGGACAGTAGATGTCCTTATGGCCAGCCAGGACAGAGAACACAATAGATGTCCTTATGTCCAGCCAGGACAGAGAACACAATATATGTCCTTATGTCCAGCCAGGACAGAGGACACTGGACAGTAGATGTCCTTATGGCCAGCCAGGACAGAGGACACTGGACAGTAGATGTCCTTATGGCCAGCCAGGACAGAGGACACTGGACAGTAGATGTCCTTATGGCCAGCCAGGACAGAGGACACTGGACAGTAGATGTCCTTAAGGCCAGCCAGGACAGAGGACACTGGACAGTAGATGTCCTTATGGCCAGCCAGGACAGAGAACACAATAGATGTCCTTATGTCCAGCCAGGACAGAGAACACAATATATGTCCTTATGTCCAGCCAGGACAGAGGACACTGGACAGTAGATGTCCTTATGGCCAGCCAGGACAGAGGACACTGGACAGTAGATGTCCTTATGGCCAGCCAGGACAGAGGACACTGGACAGTAGATGTCCTTATGGCCAGCCAGGACAGAGGACACTGGACAGTAGATGTCCTTATGGCCAGCCAGGACAGAGGACACAATATATGTCCTTATGGCCAGCCAGGACAGAGGACACTGGACAGTAGATGTCCTTAAGGCCAGCCAGGACAGAGGACACTGGACAGTAGATGTCCTTATGGCCAGCCAGGACAGAGAACACAATAGATGTCCTTATGTCCAGCCAGGACAGAGAACACAATATATGTCCTTATGTCCAGCCAGGACAGAGGACACTGGACAGTAGATGTCCTTATGGCCAGCCAGGACAGAGGACACTGGACAGTAGATGTCCTTATGGCCAGCCAGGACAGAGGACACTGGACAGTAGATGTCCTTATGGCCAGCCAGGACAGAGGACACTGGACAGTAGATGTCCTTAAGGCCAGCCAGGACAGAGGACACTGGACAGTAGATGTCCTTATGGCCAGCCAGGACAGAGAACACAATAGATGTCCTTATGTCCAGCCAGGACAGAGAACACAATATATGTCCTTATGTCCAGCCAGGACAGAGGACACTGGACAGTAGATGTCCTTATGGCCAGCCAGGACAGAGGACACTGGACAGTAGATGTCCTTATGGCCAGCCAGGACAGAGGACACTGGACAGTAGATGTCCTTATGGCCAGCCAGGACAGAGGACACTGGACAGTAGATGTCCTTATGGCCAGCCAGGACAGAGGACACAATATATGTCCTTATGGCCATCCAGGACAGAGAACACTGGACAGTAGATGTCCTTATGGCCAGCCAGGACAGAGGACACTGGACAGTAGATGTCCTTATGTCCAGCCAGGACAGAGAACACTGGACAGTAGATGTCCTTATGTCCAGCCAGGACAGAGAACACTGGACAGTAGATGTCCTTATGTCCAGCCAGGACAGAGGACACTGGACAGTAGATGTCCTTATGTCCAGCCAGGACAGAGGACACTGGACAGTAGATGTCCTTATGGCCAGCCAGGACAGAGGACACTGGACAGTAGATGTCCTTATGTCCAGCCAGGACAGAGAACACAATAGATGTCCTTATGTCCAGCCAGGACAGAGAACACTGGACAGTAGATGTCCTTATGTCCAGCCAGGACAGAGAACACTGGACAGTAGATGTCCTTATGTCCAGCCAGGACAGAGAACACAATAGATGTCCTTATGGCTATCCAGGACAGAGAACACAATATATGTCCTTATGGCCAGCCAGGACAGAGGACACTGGACAGTAGATGTCCTTATGGCCAGCCAGGACAGAGGACACTGGACAGTAGATGTCCTTATGGCCAGCCAGGACAGAGGACACTGGACAGTAGATGTCCTTATGGCCAGCCAGGACAGAGGACACTGGACAGTAGATGTCCTTATGTCCAGCCAGGACAGAGAACACAATAGATGTCCTTATGTCCAGCCAGGACAGAGGACACTGGACAGTAGATGTCCTTATGTCCAGCCAGGACAGAGAACACTGGACAATAGATGTCCTTATGGCTATCCAGGACAGAGAACACAATAGATGTCCTTATGGCTATCCAGGACAGAGGACACTGGACAGTAGATGTCCTTATGTCCAGCCAGGACAGAGAACACTGGACAGTAGATGTCCTTATGGCCATCCAGGACAGAGAACACTGGACAATAGATGTCCTTATGGCTATCCAGGACAGAGAACACAATAGATGTCCTTATGGCTATCCAGGACAGAGGACACTGGACAGTAGATGTCCTTATGTCCAGCCAGGACAGAGGACAATGGACAGTAGATGTCCTTATGGCCAGCCAGGACAGAGGATACTGGACAGTAGATGTCTTTATGTCCAGCCAGGACAGAGAACACAATAGATGTCCTTATGTCCAGCCAGGACAGAGAACACTGGACAGTAGATGTCCTTATGTCCAGCCAGGACAGAGAACACTGGACAGTAGATGTCCTTATGTCCAGCCAGGACAGAGAACACAATAGATGTCCTTATGGCTATCCAGGACAGAGAACACAATATATGTCCTTATGGCCAGCCAGGACAGAGGACACTGGACAGTAGATGTCCTTATGGCCAGCCAGGACAGAGGACACTGGACAGTAGATGTCCTTATGGCCAGCCAGGACAGAGGACACTGGACAGTAGATGTCCTTATGGCCAGCCAGGACAGAGGACACTGGACAGTAGATGTCCTTATGTCCAGCCAGGACAGAGAACACAATAGATGTCCTTATGTCCAGCCAGGACAGAGGACACTGGACAGTAGATGTCCTTATGTCCAGCCAGGACAGAGAACACTGGACAATAGATGTCCTTATGGCTATCCAGGACAGAAAACACAATAGATGTCCTTATGGCTATCCAGGACAGAGGACACTGGACAGTAGATGTCCTTATGTCCAGCCAGGACAGAGAACACTGGACAGTAGATGTCCTTATGGCCATCCAGGACAGAGAACACTGGACAATAGATGTCCTTATGGCTATCCAGGACAGAGAACACAATAGATGTCCTTATGGCTATCCAGGACAGAGGACACTGGACAGTAGATGTCCTTATGTCCAGCCAGGACAGAGAACACTGGACAGTAGATGTCCTTATGTCCAGCCAGGACAGAGAACACTGGACAATAGATGTCCTTATGGCTATCCAGGACAGAGAACACAATAGATGTCCTTATGGCCAGCCAGGACAGAGGACACTGGACAGTAGATGTCCTTATGGCCAGCCAGGACAGAGAACACTGGACAGTAGATGTCCTTATGTCCAGCCAGGACAGAGAACACTGGACAGTAGATGTCCTTATGTCCAGCCAGGACAGAGAACACAATAGATGTCCTTATGGCCAGCCAGGACAGAGGACACTGGACAGTAGATGTCCTTATGGCCAGCCAGGACAGAGAACACTGGACAGTAGATGTCCTTATGTCCAGCCAGGACTGAGAACACAATAGATGTCCTTATGGCCAGCCAGGACTGAGAACACAATAGATGTCCTTATGGCTATCCAGGACAGAGGACACTGGACAGTAGATGTCCTTATGTCCAGCCAGGACAGAGAACACTGGACAATAGATGTCCTTATGGCTATCCAGGACAGAGAACACAATAGATGTCCTTATGGCTATCCAGGACAGAGGACACTGGACAGTAGATGTCCTTATGTCCAGCCAGGACAGAGAACACTGGACAGTAGATGTCCTTATGGCCATCCAGGACAGAGAACACTGGACAATAGATGTCCTTATGGCTATCCAGGACAGAGAACACAATAGATGTCCTTATGGCTATCCAGGACAGAGGACACTGGACAGTAGATGTCCTTATGTCCAGCCAGGACAGAGAACACTGGACAGTAGATGTCCTTATGTCCAGCCAGGACAGAGAACACTGGACAATAGATGTCCTTATGGCTATCCAGGACAGAGAACACAATAGATGTCCTTATGGCTATCCAGGACAGAGGACACTGGACAGTAGATGTCCTTATGTCCAGCCAGGACAGAGAACACTGGACAGTAGATGTCCTTATGTCCAGCCAGGACAGAGAACACTGGACAATAGATGTCCTTATGGCTATCCAGGACAGAGAACACAATAGATGTCCTTATGGCCAGCCAGGACAGAGGACACTGGACAGTAGATGTCCTTATGTCCAGCCAGGACAGAGAACACTGGACAGTAGATGTCCTTATGTCCAGCCAGGACAGAGAACACTGGACAGTAGATGTCCTTATGTCCAGCCAGGACAGAGAACACAATAGATGTCCTTATGGCCAGCCAGGACAGAGGACACTGGACAGTAGATGTCCTTATGGCCAGCCAGGACAGAGAACACTGGACAGTAGATGTCCTTATGTCCAGCCAGGACTGAGAACACAATAGATGTCCTTATGGCCAGCCAGGACTGAGAACACAATAGATGTCCTTATGGCTATCCAGGACAGAGGACACTGGACAGTAGATGTCCTTATGTCCAGCCAGGACAGAGAACACTGGACAATAGATGTCCTTATGGCTATCCAGGACAGAGAACACAATAGATGTCCTTATGGCTATCCAGGACAGAGGACACTGGACAGTAGATGTCCTTATGTCCAGCCAGGACAGAGAACACTGGACAGTAGATGTCCTTATGGCCATCCAGGACAGAGAACACTGGACAATAGATGTCCTTATGGCTATCCAGGACAGAGAACACAATAGATGTCCTTATGGCTATCCAGGACAGAGGACACTGGACAGTAGATGTCCTTATGTCCAGCCAGGACAGAGAACACTGGACAGTAGATGTCCTTATGTCCAGCCAGGACAGAGAACACTGGACAATAGATGTCCTTATGGCTATCCAGGACAGAGAACACAATAGATGTCCTTATGGCCAGCCAGGACAGAGGACACTGGACAGTAGATGTCCTTATGGCCAGCCAGGACAGAGAACACTGGACAGTAGATGTCCTTATGTCCAGCCAGGACAGAGAACACTGGACAGTAGATGTCCTTATGTCCAGCCAGGACAGAGAACACAATAGATGTCCTTATGGCCAGCCAGGACAGAGGACACTGGACAGTAGATGTCCTTATGGCCAGCCAGGACAGAGAACACTGGACAGTAGATGTCCTTATGTCCAGCCAGGACTGAGAACACAATAGATGTCCTTATGGCCAGCCAGGACTGAGAACACAATAGATGTCCTTATGGCTATCCAGGACAGAGGACACTGGACAGTAGATGTCCTTATGTCCAGCCAGGACAGAGAACACTGGACAGTAGATGTCCTTATGTCCAGCCAGGACAGAGAACACAATAGATGTCCTTATGGCTATCCAGGACAGAGGACACTGGACAGTAGATGTCCTTATGTCCAGCCAGGACAGAGAACACTGGACAGTAGATGTCCTTATGTCCAGCCAGGACAGAGAACACAATAGATGTCCTTATGGCTATCCAGGACAGAGAACACAATATATGTCCTTATGGCCAGCCAGGACAGAGGACACTGGACAGTAGATGTCCTTATGTCCAGCCAGGACAGAGAACACTGGACAGTAGATGTCCTTATGTCCAGCCAGGACAGAGAACACAATAGATGTCCTTATGGCTATCCAGGACAGAGAACACAATATATGTCCTTATGGCCAGCCAGGACAGAGAACACTGGACAGTAGATGTCCTTATGGCCAGCCAGGACAGAGGACACTGGACAGTAGATGTCCTTATGTCCAGCCAGGACAGAGAACACAATAGATGTCCTTATGGCTATCCAGGACAGAGAACACAATAGATGTCCTTATGGCCATCCAGGACAGAGAACACAATAGATGTCCTTATGGCTATCCAGGACAGAGAACACAATAGATGTCCTTATGGCCAGCCAGGACAGAGAACACAATAGATGTCCTTATGGCCAGCCAGGACAGAGAACACAATAGATGTCCTTATGGCCAGCCAGGACAGAGGACACTGGACAGTAGATGTCCTTATGGCTATCCAGGACAGAGAACACAATAGATGTCCTTATGGCCAGCCAGGACAGAGAACACAATAGATGTCCTTATGGCCAGCCAGGACAGAGAACACAATAGATGTCCTTATGGCCAGCCAGGACAGAGGACACTGGACAGTAGATGTCCTTATGGCCATCCAGGACAGAGAACACAATAGATGTCCTTATGGCCAGCCAGGACAGAGAACACAATAGATGTCCTTATGTCCAGCCAGGACAGAGAACACAATAGATGTCCTTATGTCCAGCCAGGACAGAGAACACAGTAGATGTCCTTATGGCCAGCCAGGACAGAGAACACAATAGATGTCCTTATGTCCAGCCAGGACAGAGAACACAGTAGATGTCCTTATGGCCAGCCAGGACAGAGGACACTGTAGATGTCCTTATGGCCATCCAGGACAGAGAACACAGTAGATGTCCTTAAGGCCAGCCAGGACAGAGAACACAGTAGATGTCCTTAGGGCCAGCCAGGACAGAGGACACTGGACAGTAGATGGCCTTAAGGCCAGCCAGGACAGAGAACACAGTAGATGTCCTTAAAGCCAGCCAGGACAGAGAACACAATAGATGTCCTTAAAGCCAGCCAGGACAGAGAACACAATAGATGTCATTACGGCCATCCAGGACAGAGAACACAATAGATGTCCTTAGGGCCAGCCAGGACAGAGGACACTGGACACAATAGATGTCCTTATGGCCATCCAGGACAGAGAACACAATAGATGTCCTTATGGCCATCCAGGACAGAGAACACAATAGATGTCCTTATGGCTATCCAGGACAGAGATGTACCAGATAGAAGCTTGTTCATAACAACGACATACACAACAGGTATCATATAGGAAGGACTATGTTAAGACTAACTCTGTGTTGTTGTTTGTGTCGAACTGCTTTGCTTTATCTTGGCCAAGTCGCAGTTGCAAATGACAACTTGTTCTCAACTAGCCTACCTGGTTAAATAAAGGTGTTCTCAACTAGCCTACCTGGTTAAATAAAGGTGTTCTCAACTAGCCTACCTGGTTAAATAAAGGTGTTCTCAACTAGCCTACCTGGTTAAATAAAGGTGTTCTCAACTAGCCTACCTGGTTAAATAAAGGTGTTCTCAACTAGCCTACCTGGTTAAATAAAGGTGTTCTCAACTAGCCTACCTGGTTAAATAAATGTGTTCTCAACTAGCCTACCTGGTTAAATAAAGGTGTTCTCAACTAGTCTACCTGGTTAAATAAAGGTGTTCTCAACTAGCCTACCTGGTTAAATAAAGGTGTTCTCAACTAGCCTACCTGGTTAAATAAAGGTGTTCTCAACTAGCCTACCTGGTTAAATAAAGGTGTTCTCAACTAGCCTACCTGGTTAAATAAAGGTGTTCTCAACTAGTCTACCTGGTTAAATAAAGGTGTTCTCAACTAGTCTACCTGGTTAAATAAAGGTGAAATAAACAATAAATAAAAAAGACTGACTCATAGAGATATACAATACAACAGGTATCATACAGGATCATGTTAAGACTGACTCCTAAAGATGTACAACACAACAGGATAAAACAATAGACACTTTATTCTACCTTTCCGAACACAATATTGTCCCACGTGACCTTTACAAAGACATATTGTTGATTATAATAGGAGCATGTATTGTCCCATGTTATGACCTTTACATACACGTGACCTTTACAAAGACATATTGTCGATTATAATAGGAGCATGTATTGTCCCATGTTATGACCTTTACATACACGTGACCTTTACAAAGACATATTGTCGATTATAATAGGAGCATGTATTGTCCCATGTTATGACCTTTACATACACGTGACCTTTACAAAGACATATTGTCGATTATAATAGGAGCATGTTTGTGGCACATTCATAAAGATATTGTCTGATATTCTTCCCCACAACTTACCCTGACCAGTTCCATCATGTCTTTTACAAAGCCATCCACCTCTGGTCCTTCCAAAGCTCCGGTGTTACTCTGACCAATGGGGAAGAGAGAACATAGAACTCATTAAAAGCTCTGGTGTTACTCTGACCAATGGGGAAGAGAGAACATAGAACTCATTAAAAGCTCTGGTGTTACTCTGACCAATGGGAAAGAGAGAACATAGAACTCATTAAAAGCTCCGGTGTTACTCTGACCAATGGGGAAGAGAGAACATAGAACTCATTAAAAGCTCCGGTGTTACTCTGACCAATGGAGAGGAGAGGACATAGAACTCATTAAAAGCTCTGGTGTTACTCTGACCAATGGGGAAGAGAGAACATAGAACTCATTAAAAGCTCTGGTGTTACTCTGACCAATGGGGAAGAGAGAACATAGAACTCATTAAAAGCTCTGGTGTTACTCTGACCAATGGAGAGGAGAGGACATAGAACTCATTAAAAGCTCCGGTGTTACTCTGACCAATGGAGAGGAGAGGACATAGAACTCATTAAAAGCTCCGGTGTTACTCTGACCAATGGAGATGAGAGGACATAGAACTCATTAAAAGCTCCGGTGTTACTCTGACCAATGGAGAGGAGAGGACATAGAACTCATTAAAAGCTCCGGTGTTACTCTGACCAATGGAGAGGAGAGGACATAGAACTCATTAAAAGCTCCGGTGTTACTCTGACCAATGGAGAGGAGAGGACATAGAACTCATTAAAAGCTCCGGTGTTACTCTGACCAATGGGGAAGAGAGAACATAGAACTCATTAAAAGCTCCGGTGTTACTCTGACCAATGGGGAAGAGAGAACATAGAACTCATTAAAAGCTCTGGTGTTACTCTGACCAATGGAGAGGAGAGAACATAGAACTCATTAAAAGCTCCGGTGTTACTCTGACCAATGGAGAGGAGAGGACATAGAACTCATTAAAAGCTCCGGTGTTACTCTGACCAATGGAGAGGAGAGGACATAGAACTCATTAAAAGAGCATCATGCCAACATTCTAATCTCTCTTCTCTGAATGCAGACCAAACATCCTTGTTTTGCAACTCGTATTTAATTTACAGACCACAGAGGAAGCAGTTGCCCTGCAAATCAAATCTAACATCCCAGCCCCGAGGGTACTCTGTCTGTACTCACAACATCATAGTGGTTGAATATTTTGTCAAAGTCTCTCTTTCTGTCTTCTTGACTGGAGGCCTGTAAAACAGAGTCAATTTATGGTTAGTTTCATTTTCCATCTTCCTAGGAAGATTTAGCAGAGTAATGTAATGAACATTATCAGAAACATATCAACTGAACTCACATCCATTTTGAACTGTAGCATGAAATTCTCTTCTAGAGCCAGGATCCTAAAGGAAAACAGGAAATAAACAACAGTTTGATCAAGCAAAACAACACAGTCAGAAAACGTATTGGTACTCCAATATACAGTCAATCAGAAGTACCTGACCAAACGGTTCAGTATTCAGAATTGTAATAGAGTCAATTAGAAGTACCTGACCAAACGGTTCAGTATTCAGAATTGTAATAGAGTCAATTAGAAGTACCTGACCAAACGGTTCAGTATTCAGAATTGTAATAGAGTCAATTAGAAGTACCTGACCAAACGGTTCAGTATTCAGAATTGTAATAGAGTCAATTAGAAGTACCTGACCAAACGGTTCATTATTCATAAATGTAATAGAGTCAATCAGAAGTACCTGACCAAACGGTTCAGTATTCAGAATTGTAATAGAGTCAATTAGAAGTACCTGACCAAACGGTTCATTATTCATAAATGTAATAGAGTCAATTAGAAGTACCTGACCAAACGGTTCAGTATTCAGAATTATAATAGAGTCAATTAGAAGTACCTGACCAAACGGTTCAGTATTCAGAATTGTAATAGAGTCAATTAGAAGTACCTGACCAAACGTTTCAGTATTCAAAATTGTAATAGAGTCAATTAGAAGTACCTGGACAAATCGTTCAGTATTCAGAATTGTAATAGAGTCAATTAGAAGTACCTGGCCAAACGGTTCACTATTCAGAATTGTAATAGAGTCAATTAGAAGTACCTGGCCAAACGGTTCAGTATTCAGAATTGTAATAGAGTCAATCAGAAGTACCTGGCCAAACGGTTCAGTATTCAGAATTGTAATAGAGTCAATCAGAAGTACCTGGCCAAACGGTTCAGTATTCAGAATTGTAATAGAGGCAATCAGAAGTACCTGGACAAATCGTTCAGATCCAAGCGACCGTCCTTATTTTTGTCAAAAATCTTCATCTGTTAGAAAAAAAGGAATTGAGGCATAATAAAACATGTGCCATTTTAGACCAACGGAGATATTAAATATATTTAGCGATTACTGGTTTCCCTGCTTAAAAAACACAACTAAACATGTTTGTCAATGGTTCAGATCTGAGCACAAATAAACACATGTTAGCGTTTTTCATTATGAATCTTGTTCTGGGGGCAGCTCTGCAGAGAGGTCACTAGCTGGCAAAGACACAACGTGATTAAGCCCAACCCTAACCTTAACCACACTGCTAAGCCTAATGCCTAACCCTAACCTTAACCACACTGCTAAGCCTAATGCCTAACCCTAACCTTAACCACACTGCTAAGCCTAATGCCTAACTCCTAACCTTAACCACACTGCTAAGCCTAATGCCTAACCCTAACCTTAACCACACTGCTAAGCCTAATGCCTAACCCTAACCTTAACCACACTGCTAAGCCTAATGCCTAATCCTAACCTTAACCACACTGCTAAGCCTAATGCCTAACTCCTAACCTTAACCACACTGCTAACCCTAACCTTAACCACACTCCTACCCCTAATGCCTAACCCTAACCACACTGCTACCCCTAATGCCTAACCCTAACTTAACCACACTGCTAACCCTAATGCCTAACCCTAACCTTAACCACACTGCTAACCCTAATGCATAGCCCTAACCTTAACCACACTGCTAAGCCTAACCCTAACCTTAACCACACTGCTAAGCCTACTGCCTAACCCTAACCACACTGCTAACCCTAATGCCTAGCCCTAACCTTAACCACACTGCTAACCCTAATGCCTAACCCTAACCTTAACCACACTGCTAAGCCTAATGCCTAACCCTAACCTTATCCACACTGCTAAGCCTAATGCCTAACCCTAACCACACTGCTAAGCCTAATGCCTAACCTTAACCACACTGCTAAGCCTAATGCCTAACCTTACCCACACTGCTAAGCCTAATGCCTAACCCTAACCACACTGCTAAGCCTAATGCCTAACCTTAACCACACTGCTAAGCCTAATGCCTAACCTTAACCACACTGCTAAGCCTAATGCCTAACCCTAACCACACTGCTAAGCCTAATGTCTAACCTTAACCACACTGCTAAGCCTAATGCCTAACCTTAACCACACTGCTAAGCCTAATGCCTAACCCTAACCTTAAAGGCACATTTTTGTTTTCATACATTTTACAATATAGGCAATTTTGACTTTGCAGCTGACCTATCTAAGGGGAAATCTCTCAGCTCTGCCTCCAAGACAAGACTGATGACAATAGAGGTCAACCTGCCATTTTGACTGCCTCTCTCTTTGAAAATAAATATGATACACAGGTTAGAAGTACTCTAACGAGAACGAGGTGATGCCAGACCAGGCCAAGGTGAGAGACGGAACGGGGTGATGCCAGACCAGGCCAGGGTGAGAGACGGAACGGGGTGATGCCAGACCAGGCCAGGATGAGAGACGGAACGGGGTGATGCGTGACCAGGCCAGGGTGAGAGACGGAACGCGGTGATGCCAGACCAGGCCAGAATGAGAGACGGAACGGGGTGATGCCAGACCAGGCCAGGGTGAGAGACGGAACGCGGTGATGCCAGACCAGGCCAGGATGAGAGACGGAACGGGGTGATGCCAGACCAGGCCAGGATGAGAGACGGAACGGGGTGATGCGTGACCAGGCCAGGGTGAGAGACGGAACGCGGTGATGCCAGACCAGGCCAGAATGAGAGACGGAACGGGGTGATGCCAGACCAGGCCAGGGTGAGAGACGGAACGCGGTGATGCCAGACCAGGCCAGGATGAGAGACGGAACGGGGTGATGCCAGACCAGGCCAGGGTGAGAGACAGAATGGGGTGATGCCAGACCAGGCCAGGGTGAGAGACAGAACGGGGTGATGCCAGACCAGGCCAGGGTGAGAAACGGAACGGGGTGATGCCAGACCAGGCCAGGGTTAGAGACGGAACGGGCTGATACCAGACCAGCTCAAGGTGAGAGACAGAACAGGGTGATGCCAGACCAGGCCAGGATGAGATAGAGTGTAGGGACGGCAGGTGGCCTAGTGGTTAGAGCGTTGGGCCAGTAACCGAAAGGTTGCTGGATCGAATCCCCGAGCTGACAAGGTAAAAAAATCTGTCCCCTGAACAAGGCAGTTAACCCACTGTTCCCTGGTAGGCCGTCATTGTAAATAAGAATTTATTGTTAACTGACTTACTGAGTTAAATAAAAATACATTCTGGAGACCCTGTACTGTTTACACACAGCGGGGGGGGGGGGCTGAAGACCCTGTACTGTTTACACACAGCGGGGGGGGGCTGAAGACCCTGTACTGTTTACACACAGCGGGGGGGGGCTGAAGACCCTGTACTGTTTACACACAGCGGGGGGGGCTGAAGACCCTGTACTGTTTACACACAGCGGGGGGGGGGGCTGAAGACCCTGTACTGTTTACACACAGCGGGGGGGGGCTGAAGACCCTGTACTGTTTACACACAGCGGGGGGGGGCTGAAGACCCTGTACTGTTTACACACAGCGGGGGGGGGCTGAAGACCCTGTACTGTTTACACACAGCGGGGGGGGGCTGAAGACCCTGTACTGTTTACACACAGCGGGGGGGGGGGGGGGGGGGGCTGAAGACCCTGTACTGTTTACACACAGCGGGGGGGCTGAAGACCCTGTACTGTTTACACACAGCGGGGGGGGGGCTGAAGACCCTGTACTGTTTACACACAGCGGGGGGGGGCTGAAGACCCTGTACTGTTTACACACAGCGGGGGGGGGCTGAAGACCCTGTACTGTTTACACACAGCGGGGGGGGGCTGAAGACCCTGTACTGTTTACACACAGCGGGGGGGGGGGCTGAAGACCCTGTACTGTTTACACACAGCGGGGGGGGGCTGAAGACCCTGTACTGTTTACACACAGCGGGGGGGGGGGGGCTGAAGACCCTGTACTGTTTACACACAGCGAGGGGGGGGCTGAAGACCCTGTACTGTTTACACACAGCGGGGGGGGGGGCTGAAGACCCTGTACTGTTTACACACAGCGGGGGGGGGCTGAAGACCCTGTACTGTTTACACACAGCGGGGGGGGGGGCTGAAGACCCTGTACTGTTTACACACAGCGGGGGGGGGGGGGGCAAAGTTGGTTGTAATAAACATCACTGCAACCAGATCTACCTGCTGAATCTATACCACGTTCAGTGACCTGAAAGGCACTCTGAAAGAACCACGAATGAGGTTCATTTACCCTGCATTAATGGTTCTAGAGACTGATGACTGCATTAGGTTGATTAGACGTAGTGCTTGAGTTATCTTATTTTACACACACTGGAGAGAGAGAGATTGTAAATCAGTGGGTAAGAGACTATAAAGACTGCATGTCATGGCCAAAAGGGACAGGAGGCATCCCAAGACTGGCAACAGGAACCAAGAGGATATCTTTAGTACAGGCCCTATGTTCCTCCAGGAACCAAGAGGATATCTTCAGTACAGGCCCTATGTTCCTCCAGGAATCAAGAGGATATCTTTAGTACAGGCCCTATGTTCCTCCAGGAACCAAGAGGATATCTTTAGTACAGGCCCTATGTTCCTCCAGGAATCAAGAGGATACCTTTAGTACAGGCCCTATGTTCCTCCAGGAACCAAGAGGATATATTTAGTACAGGCCCTATGTTCCTCCAGGAACCAAGAGGATATCTTTAGTACAGGCCCTATGTTCCTCCAGGAACCAAGAGGATATCTTTAGTACAGGCCCTATGTTCCTCCAGGAACCAAGAGGATATCTTTATCACCTCCAGGAACCAAGAAGAACACATTATCAGCATTTGTTTTGAAATAGTATTTATTAATTCTGACATTTTGAAAAATATTAATAACATTCCACCAATGCGGCCACTAGGGGACGATATGGTCATTTGACTACAGGAAAGGGCTACGAGACTGTTGTTTTACCATTGCGTCTGTGTACTCGTCCAGTTTGCTGGAGGACACAGCCTTCCCGTGCTTCTGGAACAAGTCCTTCAGGAAACCCTGTTTACAAAGAAGAATGAGGAAATAAAAAGGGCATCGTTTATTGGTTTACTTCCTGATTCCCTGAAATCAGATCTAACATGGTTTATTGGTTTACTTCCTGATTCACTGAAATCAGATCTAACATGGTTTATTGGTTTATTTCCTGATTCCCTGAAATCAGATCTAACATGGTTTGCTAAATATAAAGACATTACTTTCTGTGTGTAGGAGTGGAGTTAGACAACATTACCTTCTGTGTGTAGGAGTGGAGTTAACATTACCTTCTGTGTGTAGGAGTGGAGTTAAACAACATTACCTTCTGTGTGTAGGAGTGGAGTTAAACAACATTACCTTCTGTGTGTAGGAGTGGAGTTAAACAACATTACCTTATGTGTGTGGGGGTGGAGTTAAACAACATTACCTTCTGTGTGTAGGAGTGGAGTTAAACAACATTACCTTCTGTGTGTAGGAGTGGAGTTAGACAACATTACCTTCTGTGTGTAGGAGTGGAGTTAAACAACATTACCTTCTGTGTGTAGGAGTGGAGTTAACATTACCTTCTGTGTGTAGGAGTGGAGTTAAACCACATTACCTTCTGTGTGTAGGAGTGGAGTTAACATTACCTTCTGTGTGTAGGAGTGGAGTTAAACCACATTACCTTCTGTGTGTAGGAGTGGAGTTAGACAACATTACCTTCTGTGTGTAGGAGTGGAGTTAACATTACCTTCTGTGTGTAGGAGTGGAGTTAAACCACATTACCTTCTGTGTGTAGGAGTGGAGTTAACATTACCGTCTGTGTGTAGGAGTGGAGTTAACATTACCTTCTGTGTGTAGGAGTGGAGTTAAACAACATTACCTGCTGTGTGTAGGAGTGGAGTTAACATTACCTTCTGTGTGTAGGAGTGGAGTTAAACCACATTACCTTCTGTGTGTAGGAGTGGAGTTAAACCACATTACCTTCTGTGTGTAGGAGTGGAGTTAAACAACATTACCTTCTGTGTGTAGGAGTGGAGTTAAACAACATTACCTTCTGTGTGTAGGGGTGGAGTTAAACAACATTACCTTCTGTGTGTAGGAGTGGAGTTAAACAACATTACCTTCTGTGTGTAGGAGTGGAGTTAGACAACATTACCTTCTGTGTGTAGGAGTGGAGTTAAACAACATTACCTTCTGTGTGTAGGAGTGGAGTTAACATTACCTTCTGTGTGTAGGAGTGGAGTTAAACCACATTACCTTCTGTGTGTAGGAGTGGAGTTAGACAACATTACCTTCTGTGTGTAGGAGTGGAGTTAAACAACATTACCTTCTGTGTGTAGGAGTGGAGTTAAACCACATTACCTTCTGTGTGTAGGAGTGGAGTTAAACCACATTACCTTCTGTGTGTAGGAGTGGAGTTAACATTACCTTCTGTGTGTAGGAGTGGAGTTAAACCACATTACCTTCTGTGTGTAGGAGTGGAGTTAACATTACCTTCTGTGTGTAGGAGTGGAGTTAAACAACATTACCTTCTGTGTGTAGGAGTGGAGTTAACATTACCTTCTGTGTGTAGGAGTGGAGTTAAACCACATTACCTTCTGTGTGTAGGAGTGGAGTTAACATTACCTTCTGTTTGTAGGAGTGGAGTTAAACAACATTACCTTCTGTGTGTAGGAGTGGAGTTAACATTACCTTATGTGTGTAGGAGTGGAGTTAAACCACATTACCTTCTGTGTGTAGGAGTGGAGTTAACATTACCTTCTGTGTGTAGGAGTGGAGTTAAACCACATTACCTTCTGTGTGTAGGAGTGGAGTTAGACAACATTACCTTCTGTGTGTAGGAGTGGAGTTAACATTACCTTCTGTGTGTAGGAGTGGAGTTAAACCACATTACCTTCTGTGTGTAGGAGTGGAGTTAACATTACCGTCTGTGTGTAGGAGTGGAGTTAACATTACCTTCTGTGTGTAGGAGTGGAGTTAAACAACATTACCTGCTGTGTGTAGGAGTGGAGTTAACATTACCTTCTGTGTGTAGGAGTGGAGTTAAACCACATTACCTTCTGTGTGTAGGAGTGGAGTTAAACCACATTACCTTCTGTGTGTAGGAGTGGAGTTAAACAACATTACCTTCTGTGTGTAGGAGTGGAGTTAAACAACATTACCTTCTGTGTGTAGGGGTGGAGTTAAACAACATTACCTTCTGTGTGTAGGAGTGGAGTTAAACAACATTACATTCTGTGTGTAGGAGTGGAGTTAGACAACATTACCTTCTGTGTGTAGGAGTGGAGTTAAACAACATTACCTTCTGTGTGTAGGAGTGGAGTTAACATTACCTTCTGTGTGTAGGAGTGGAGTTAAACCACATTACCTTCTGTGTGTAGGAGTGGAGTTAGACAACATTACCTTCTGTGTGTAGGAGTGGAGTTAAACAACATTACCTTCTGTGTGTAGGAGTGGAGTTAAACCACATTACCTTCTGTGTGTAGGAGTGGAGTTAACATTACCGTCTGTGTGTAGGAGTGGAGTTAACATTACCTTCTGTGTGTAGGAGTGGAGTTAAACCACATTACCTTATGTGTGTAGGAGTGGAGTTAACATTACCTTCTGTGTGTAGGAGTGGAGTTAAACAACATTACCTTCTGTGTGTAGGAGTGGAGTTAACATTACCTTCTGTGTGTAGGAGTGGAGTTAAACCACATTACCTTCTGTGTGTAGGAGTGGAGTTAACATTACCTTCTGTTTGTAGGAGTGGAGTTAAACAACATTACCTTCTGTGTGTAGGAGTGGAGTTAACATTACCTTCTGTGTGTAGGAGTGGAGTTAAACCACATTACCTTCTGTGTGTAGGAGTGGAGTTAACATTACCTTCTGTGTGTAGGAGTGGAGTTAAACCACATTACCTTCTGTGTGTAGGAGTGGAGTTAGACAACATTACCTTCTGTGTGTAGGAGTGGAGTTAACATTACCTTCTGTGTGTAGGAGTGGAGTTAACATTACCTTCTGTGTGTAGGAGTGGAGTTAAACAACATTACCTGCTGTGTGTAGGAGTGGAGTTAACATTACCTTCTGTGTGTAGGAGTGGAGTTAAACCACATTACCTTCTGTGTGTAGGAGTGGAGTTAAACCACATTACCTTCTGTGTGTAGGAGTGGAGTTAAACAACATTACCTTCTGTGTGTAGGAGTGGAGTTAAACAACATTACCTTCTGTGTGTAGGGGTGGAGTTAAACAACATTACCTTCTGTGTGTAGGAGTGGAGTTAAACAACATTACCTTCTGTGTGTAGGAGTGGAGTTAGACAACATTACCTTCTGTGTGTAGGAGTGGAGTTAAACAACATTACCTTCTGTGTGTAGGAGTGGAGTTAACATTACCTTCTGTGTGTAGGAGTGGAGTTAAACCACATTACCTTCTGTGTGTAGGAGTGGAGTTAGACAACATTACCTTCTGTGTGTAGGAGTGGAGTTAAACAACATTACCTTCTGTGTGTAGGAGTGGAGTTAAACCACATTACCTTCTGTGTGTAGGAGTGGAGTTAACATTACCGTCTGTGTGTAGGAGTGGAGTTAACATTACCTTCTGTGTGTAGGAGTGGAGTTAAACCACATTACCTTCTGTGTGTAGGAGTGGAGTTAAACCACATTACCTTCTGTGTGTAGGAGTGGAGTTAGACAACATTACCTTCTGTGTGTAGGAGTGGAGTTAAACAACATTACCTTCTGTGTGTAGGAGTGGAGTTAAACCACATTACCTTCTGTGTGTAGGAGTGGAGTTAACATTACCGTCTGTGTGTAGGAGTGGAGTTAACATTACCTTCTGTGTGTAGGAGTGTAGTTAAACCACATTACCTTCTGTGTGTAGGAGTGGAGTTAACATTACCTTCTGTGTGTAGGAGTGGAGTTAAACAACATTACCTTCTGTGTGTAGGAGTGGAGTTAACATTACCTTCTGTGTGTAGGAGTGGAGTTAAACCACATTACCTTCTGTGTGTAGGAGTGGAGTTAACATTACCTTCTGTTTGTAGGAGTGGAGTTAAACAACATTACCTTCTGTGTGTAGGAGTGGAGTTAACATTACCTTATGTGTGTAGGAGTGGAGTTAAACCACATTACCTTCTGTGTGTAGGAGTGGAGTTAACATTACCTTCTGTGTGTAGGAGTGGAGTTAAACCACATTACCTTCTGTGTGTAGGAGTGGAGTTAGACAACATTACCTTCTGTGTGTAGGAGTGGAGTTAACATTACCTTCTGTGTGTAGGAGTGGAGTTAAACCACATTACCTTCTGTGTGTAGGAGTGGAGTTAACATTACCGTCTGTGTGTAGGAGTGGAGTTAACATTACCTTCTGTGTGTAGGAGTGGAGTTAAACAACATTACCTGCTGTGTGTAGGAGTGGAGTTAACATTACCTTCTGTGTGTAGGAGTGGAGTTAAACCACATTACCTTCTGTGTGTAGGAGTGGAGTTAAACCACATTACCTTCTGTGTGTAGGAGTGGAGTTAAACAACATTACCTTCTGTGTGTAGGAGTGGAGTTAAACAACATTACCTTCTGTGTGTAGGAGTGGAGTTAACATTACCGTCTGTGTGTAGGAGTGGAGTTAACATTACCTTCTGTGTGTAGGAGTGGAGTTAAACCACATTACCTTCTGTGTGTAGGAGTGGAGTTAACATTACCTTCTGTGTGTAGGAGTGGAGTTAAACAACATTACCTTCTGTGTGTAGGAGTGGAGTTAACATTACCTTCTGTGTGTAGGAGTGGAGTTAAACCACATTACCTTCTGTGTGTAGGAGTGGAGTTAACATTACCTTCTGTTTGTAGGAGTGGAGTTAAACAACATTACCTTCTGTGTGTAGGAGTGGAGTTAACATTACCTTCTGTGTGTAGGAGTGGAGTTAAACCACATTACCTTCTGTGTGTAGGAGTGGAGTTAACATTACCTTCTGTGTGTAGGAGTGGAGTTAAACCACATTACCTTCTGTGTGTAGGAGTGGAGTTAGACAACATTACCTTCTGTGTGTAGGAGTGGAGTTAACATTACCTTCTGTGTGTAGGAGTGGAGTTAAACCACATTACCTTCTGTGTGTAGGAGTGGAGTTAACATTACCGTCTGTGTGTAGGAGTGGAGTTAACATTACCTTCTGTGTGTAGGAGTGGAGTTAAACAACATTACCTGCTGTGTGTAGGAGTGGAGTTAACATTACCTTCTGTGTGTAGGAGTGGAGTTAAACCACATTACCTTCTGTGTGTAGGAGTGGAGTTAAACCACATTACCTTCTGTGTGTAGGAGTGGAGTTAAACAACATTACCTTCTGTGTGTAGGAGTGGAGTTAAACAACATTACCTTCTGTGTGTAGGGGTGGAGTTAAACAACATTACCTTCTGTGTGTAGGAGTGGAGTTAAACAACATTACCTTCTGTGTGTAGGAGTGGAGTTAGACAACATTACCTTCTGTGTGTAGGAGTGGAGTTAAACAACATTACCTTCTGTGTGTAGGAGTGGAGTTAACATTACCTTCTGTGTGTAGGAGTGGAGTTAAACCACATTACCTTCTGTGTGTAGGAGTGGAGTTAGACAACATTACCTTCTGTGTGTAGGAGTGGAGTTAAACACCATTACCTTCTGTGTGTAGGAGTGGTGTTAAACCACATTACCTTCTGTGTGTAGGAGTGGAGTTAACATTACCGTCTGTGTGTAGGAGTGGAGTTAACATTACCTTCTGTGTGTAGGAGTGGAGTTAAACCACATTACCTTCTGTGTGTAGGAGTGGAGTTAACATTACCTTCTGTGTGTAGGAGTGGAGTTAAACAACATTACCTTCTGTGTGTAGGAGTGGAGTTAACATTACCTTCTGTGTGTAGGAGTGGAGTTAAACCACATTACCTTCTGTGTGTAGGAGTGGAGTTAACATTACCTTCTGTTTGTAGGAGTGGAGTTAAACAACATTACCTTCTGTGTGTAGGAGTGGAGTTAACATTACCTTCTGTGTGTAGGAGTGGAGTTAAACCACATTACCTTCTGTGTGTAGGAGTGGAGTTAAACCACATTACCTTCTGTGTGTAGGAGTGGAGTTAAACAACATTACCTTCTGTGTGTAGGAGTGGAGTTAAACAACATTACCTTCTGTGTGTAGGGGTGGAGTTAAACAACTTTACCTTCTGTGTGTAGGAGTGGAGTTAAACAACATTACCTTCTGTGTGTAGGAGTGGAGTTAGACAACATTACCTTCTGTGTGTAGGAGTGGAGTTAAACAACATTACCTTCTGTGTGTAGGAGTGGAGTTAACATTACCTTATGTGTGTAGGAGTGGAGTTAAACCACATTACCTTATGTGTGTAGGAGTGGAGTTAACATTACCATCTGTGTGTAGCAGTGGAGTTAAACCACATTACCTTCTGTGTGTAGGAGTGGAGTTAGACAACATTACCTTCTGTGTGTAGGAGTGGAGTTAACATTACCTTCTGTGTGTAGGAGTGGAGTTAAACCACATTACCTTCTGTGTGTACGAGTGAAGTTAGACAACATTACCTTCTGTGTGTAGGAGTGGAGTTAACATTACCTTTTGTGTGTAGGAGTGGAGTTAAACAACATTACCTTCTGTGTGTAGGAGTGGAGTTAACATTACCTTCTGTTTGTAGGAGTGGAGTTAAACAACATTACCTTCTGTGTGTAGGAGTGGAGTTAACATTACCTTCTGTGTGTAGGAGTGGAGTTAAACCACATTACCTTCTGTGTGTAGGATTGGAGTTAGACAACATTACCTTCTGTGTGTAGGAGTGGAGTTAACATTACCGTCTGTGTGTAGGAGTGGAGTTAACATTACCTTCTGTGTGTAGGGGTGGAGTTAAACCACATTACCTTCTGTGTGTAGGAGTGGAGTTAAACAACATTACCTTCTGTGTGTAGGAGTGGAGTTAAACAACATTACCTTCTGTGTGTAGGGGTGGAGTTAAACAACATTACCTTCTGTGTGTAGGAGTGGAGTTAAACAACATTACCTTCTGTGTGTAGGAGTGGAGTTAGACAACATTACCTTCTGTGTGTAGGAGTGGAGTTAAACAACATTACCTTCTGTGTGTAGGAGTGGAGTTAACATTACCTTATGTGTGTAGGAGTGGAGTTAAACCACATTACCTTCTGTGTGTAGGAGTGGAGTTAACATTACCATCTGTGTGTAGCAGTGGAGTTAAACCACATTACCTTCTGTGTGTAGGAGTGGAGTTAGACAACATTACCTTCTGTGTGTAGGAGTGGAGTTAACATTACCTTCTGTGTGTAGGAGTGGAGTTAAACCACATTACCTTCTGTGTGTAGGAGTGGAGTTAACATTACCGTCTGTGTGTAGGAGTGGAGTTAACATTACCTTCTGTGTGTAGGGGTGGAGTTAAACCACATTACCTACTGTGTGTAGGAGTGGAGTTAACATTACCTTCTGTGTGTAGGAGTGGAGTTAAACCACATTACCTTCTGTGTGTAGGAGTGGAGTTAGACAACATTACCTTCTGTGTGTAGGAGTGGAGTTAAACAACATTACCTTCTGTGTGTAGGAGTGGAGTTAACATTACCGTCTGTGTGTAGGAGTGGAGTTAAACAACATTACCTTCTGTGTGTAGAAGTGGAGTTAAACACCATTACCTTCTGTGTGTAGGGGTGGAGTTAAACAACATTACCTTCTGTGTATAGGAGTGGAGTTAACATTACCTTTTGTGTGTAGGAGTGGAGTTAAACAACATTGCCTTCTGTGTGTAGGAGTGGAGTTAAACAACATTACCTTCTGTGTGTAGGAGTGGAGTTAAACAACATTACCTTCTGTGTGTAGGAGTGGAGTTAAACAACATTACCTTATGTGTGTAGGAGTGGAGTTAACATTACCTTCTGTGTGTAGGAGTGGAGTTAACATTACCTTCAGCTCCACAGCTGATATGTATCCACTGCTGTCAGCATCATACTTTCTCCAGATCTACAGAGACGAGAAGGACAATCAGTTACTACTGCTGTAAATACAAATACCAGCTGCCACCAATGACCCTTAGTAAGCATTAGGGTATCCAGGTGAGGTGATGCTGAGTTCTTTGTCTTCTTCAGGGTTACTGTGAGAGCCACACCCCAAAAACGGAGTTCACATAGAAAAAGGAACTGCGAACGTTCTTGCCGTAAATGACAAAGATCTGGCAGGTACTCGGATCACCACACAGACCATTCCATCAGATCACAGCACAGACCATTCCAACAGATCACCATACAGACCATTCCAACAGATCACCGCACAGACCATTCCATCGGATCACCGCACAGACCATTCCATCAGATCACAGCACAGACCATTCCAACAGATCACCACACAGACCATTCCAACAGATCACCACACAGACCATTCCAACAGATCACCACACAGACCATTCCAACAGATCACCACTCAGACCATTCCAACAGATCACCACACAGACCATTCCAACAGATCACCACACAGACCATTCCATCGGATCACCACACAGACCATTCCATCGGATCACCACACAGACCATTCCATCGGATCACCACACAGACCATTCCAACAGATCACCACACAGACCATTCCATCAGATCACCACACAGACCATTCCAACAGATCACCACACAGACCATTCCAACAGATCACCACACAGACCATTCCAACAGATCACCACTAAGACCATTCCAACAGATCACCGCACAGACCATTCCATCAGATCACAGCACAGACCATTCCAACAGATCACCACACAGACCATTCCAACAGATCACAGCACAGACCATTCCAACAGATCACCACACAGACCATTCCAACAGATCACAGCACAGACCATTCCAACAGATCACCACTCAGACCATTCCAACAGATCACCACACAGACCATTCCAACAGATCACCACACAGACCATTCCAACAGATCACCACTCAGACCATTCCAAGAGATCACCGCACAGACCATTCCATCAGATCACAGCACAGACCATTCCAACAGATCACCACACAGACCATTCCAACAGATCACAGCACAGACCATTCCAACAGATCACCGCACAGACCATTCCAACAGATCACCACACAGACCATTCCAACAGATCACCGCACAGACCATTCCAACAGATCACCGCACAGACCATTCCAACAGATCACCACACAGACCATTCCAACAGATCACCGCACAGACCATTCCAACAGATCACCACTCAGACCGTTCCAACAGATCACCACTCAGACCATTCCAACAGATCACCACTCAGACCATTCCAACAGATCACCACTCAGACCATTCCAACAGATCACAGCACAGACCATTCCAACAGATCACCGCACAGACCATTCCAACAGATCACCGCACAGACCATTCCAACAGATCACCACACAGACCATTCCAACAGATCACAGCACAGACCATTCCAACAGATCACCACACAGACCATTCCAACAGATCACCGCACAGACCATTCCAACAGATCACCACACAGACCATTCCAACAGATCACCACACAGACCATTCCAACAGATCACCACACAGACCATTCCAACAGATCACCGCACAGACCATTCCAACAGATCACCACACAGACCATTCCAACAGATCACCGCACAGACCATTCCAACAGATCACCACTCAGACCATTCCAACAGATCACCACTCAGACCATTCCAACAGATCACCACTCAGACCATTCCAACAGATCACCACTCAGACCATTCCAACAGATCACAGCACAGACCATTCCAACAGATCACCGCACAGACCATTCCAACAGATCACCGCACAGACCATTCCAACAGATCACCACACAGACCATTCCAACAGATCACCACTCAGACCATTCCAACAGATCACCACACAGACCATTCCATCAGATCACCACACAGACCATTCCAACAGATCACCACACAGACCATTCCAACAGATCACCACTCAGACCATTCCAACAGATCACAGCACAGACCATTCCAACAGATCACCACTCAGACCATTCCAACAGATCACCACACAGACCATTCCAACAGATCACCACACAGACCATTCCAACAGATCACCGCACAGACCATTCCAACAGATCACCACTCAGACCGTTCCAACAGATCACCACTCAGACCATTCCAACAGATCACCACTCAGACCATTCCAACAGATCACCACTCAGACCATTCCAACAGATCAAAGCACAGACCATTCCAACAGATCACCGCACAGACCATTCCAACAGATCACCGCACAGACCATTCCAACAGATCACCACACAGACCATTCCAACAGATCACAGCACAGACCATTCCAACAGATCACCACACAGACCATTCCAACAGATCACCGCACAGACCATTCCAACAGATCACCACACAGACCATTCCAACAGATCACCACACAGACCATTCCAACAGATCACCACACAGACCATTCCAACAGATCACCACTCAGACCATTCCAAGAGATCACCGCACAGACCATTCCATCAGATCACAGCACAGACCATTCCAACAGATCACCACACAGACCATTCCAACAGATCACAGCACAGACCATTCCAACAGATCACCGCACAGACCATTCCAACAGATCACCACACAGACCATTCCAACAGATCACCGCACAGACCATTCCAACAGATCACCGCACAGACCATTCCAACAGATCACCACACAGACCATTCCAACAGATCACCGCACAGACCATTCCAACAGATCACCACTCAGACCGTTCCAACAGATCACCACTCAGACCATTCCAACAGATCACCACTCAGACCATTCCAACAGATCACCACTCAGACCATTCCAACAGATCACAGCACAGACCATTCCAACAGATCACCGCACAGACCATTCCAACAGATCACCGCACAGACCATTCCAACAGATCACCACACAGACCATTCCAACAGATCACAGCACAGACCATTCCAACAGATCACCACACAGACCATTCCAACAGATCACCGCACAGACCATTCCAACAGATCACCACACAGACCATTCCAACAGATCACCGCACAGACCATTCCAACAGATCACCACACAGACCATTCCAACAGATCACCGCACAGACCATTCCAACAGATCACCACACAGACCATTCCAACAGATCACCGCACAGACCATTCCAACAGATCACCACTCAGACCATTCCAACAGATCACCACTCAGACCATTCCAACAGATCACCACTCAGACCATTCCAACAGATCACCACTCAGACCATTCCAACAGATCACAGCACAGACCATTCCAACAGATCACCACTCAGACCATTCCATCAGATCACAGCACAGACCATTCCAACAGATCACCACACAGACCATTCCAACAGATCACCGCACAGACCATTCCAACAGATCACCGCACAGACCATTCCAACAGATCACCACACAGACCATTCCAACAGATCACCACTCAGACCATTCCAACAGATCACCACACAGACCATTCCATCAGATCACCACACAGACCATTCCAACAGATCACCACACAGACCATTCCAACAGATCACCACTCAGACCATTCCAACAGATCACAGCACAGACCATTCCAACAGATCACCACTCAGACCATTCCAACAGATCACCACACAGACCATTCCAACAGATCACCGCACAGACCATTCCAACAGATCACCACTCAGACCGTTCCAACAGATCACCACTCAGACCATTCCAACAGATCACCACTCAGACCATTCCAACAGATCACCACTCAGACCATTCCAACAGATCACAGCACAGACCATTCCAACAGATCACAGCACAGACCATTCCAACAGATCACCGCACAGACCATTCCAACAGATCACCGCACAGACCATTCCAACAGATCACCACACAGACCATTCCAACAGATCACAGCACAGACCATTCCAACAGATCACCACACAGACCATTCCAACAGATCACCGCACAGACCATTCCAACAGATCACCGCACAGACCATTCCAACAGATCACCACTCAGACCGTTCCAACAGATCACCACTCAGACCATTCCAACAGATCACCACTCAGACCATTCCAACAGATCACCACTCAGACCATTCCAACAGATCACAGCACAGACCATTCCAACAGATCACCGCACAGACCATTCCAACAGATCACCGCACAGACCATTCCAACAGATCACCACACAGACCATTCCAACAGATCACAGCACAGACCATTCCAACAGATCACCACACAGACCATTCCAACAGATCACCGCACAGACCATTCCAACAGATCACCACACAGACCATTCCAACAGATCACCACACAGACCATTCCAACAGATCACCACACAGACCATTCCAACAGATCACCACTAAGACCATTCCAACAGATCACCGCACAGACCATTCCATCAGATCACAGCACAGACCATTCCAACAGATCACCACACAGACCATTCCAACAGATCACAGCACAGACCATTCCAACAGATCACCACACAGACCATTCCAACAGATCACAGCACAGACCATTCCAACAGATCACCACTCAGACCATTCCAACAGATCACCACACAGACCATTCCAACAGATCACCACACAGACCATTCCAACAGATCACCACTCAGACCATTCCAAGAGATCACCGCACAGACCATTCCATCAGATCACAGCACAGACCATTCCAACAGATCACCACACAGACCATTCCAACAGATCACAGCACAGACCATTCCAACAGATCACCGCACAGACCATTCCAACAGATCACCACACAGACCATTCCAACAGATCACCGCACAGACCATTCCAACAGATCAACGCACAGACCATTCCAACAGATCACCACACAGACCATTCCAACAGATCACCGCACAGACCATTCCAACAGATCACCACTCAGACCGTTCCAACAGATCACCACTCAGACCATTCCAACAGATCACCACTCAGACCATTCCAACAGATCACCACTCAGACCATTCCAACAGATCACCGCACAGACCATTCCAACAGATCACCACACAGACCATTCCAACAGATCACCACTCAGACCATTCCAACAGATCACCACACAGACCATTCCATCAGATCACCACACAGACCATTCCAACAGATCACCACACAGACCATTCCAACAGATCACCACTCAGACCATTCCAACAGATCACAGCACAGACCATTCCAACAGATCACCACTCAGACCATTCCAACAGATCACCACACAGACCATTCCAACAGATCACCACACAGACCATTCCAACAGATCACCGCACAGACCATTCCAACAGATCACCACTCAGACCGTTCCAACAGATCACCACTCAGACCATTCCAACAGATCACCACTCAGACCATTCCAACAGATCACCACTCAGACCATTCCAACAGATCACAGCACAGACCATTCCAACAGATCACCGCACAGACCATTCCAACAGATCACCGCACAGACCATTCCAACAGATCACCACACAGACCATTCCAACAGATCACAGCACAGACCATTCCAACAGATCACCACACAGACCATTCCAACAGATCACCGCACAGACCATTCCAACAGATCACCACACAGACCATTCCAACAGATCACCACACAGACCATTCCAACAGATCACCACACAGACCATTCCAACAGATCACCGC